>NC_133130.1:168188782-168488782 GCF_048418815.1 Hemitrygon akajei | reverse complement strand
AAGTTTCTTTTGCTGTATTCATCCTTACTCACTGTTTTCTGTTAGTTGGCTGATTCTCAGTTCATGGTAACATGTTAACCTTTAGTGTCGTGAGCAAAAAGTGCAAAAATTAATGTGGTACTTTATTGAATGCCTTTTGCAAACCTGCTCATTAGATCCTTAAAGAACAGAAAATATTTTCAAGCCAAGTATTCTTGACTTGCTATGTCTGTTGAATTAGGGTACTGTAAATGACCCACTGCTACTTTTTTTTAAAGGATTCCAGCATCTCCCCAAAGACCAATGTAACTTCCTGTTTTTTCTCTCCCTCCTTTCTTGAATAGGAGTGTAACATTTATAGCTTACAGTCCTATGGAATTATTCTTTACTAATACGTTGCCCATCTCAGTATATCCTTAAAACCCCAAAACGCCAAACCATGAACAGTAAGAGGTTTAAGCTGCTTTTGATCCTATTATATTGGTTAGTATTTTTTTCTCTAGTGATAATGATTTAAAGTTTTTGCTCTTTGATTTTTTTTTTCTCTGTTTTATTGGGAGACTTTTGGTGTCTCAGACAATAAAAACAGTAATGCAAAGCTAGGCATCACTGTCGCCAGCATTGCTATTCAGTGTAGAGATGAGTAGATGTCTTGGAGCAGTGAGCAAAACTGGCTCTTGCCTTGCATCCAGTCCCAACACTCTGACATTTTCAAGCTAGCCTGGCTTTAAATCATCCAAACATTGGGTCGGTCCTTGCTCTCAGACCCCTCTGAGGCCTAGACCCTGCTGCCACAATTCGGTCCATACCTGACCTTTCCAATGCAGCCCACTGCATAAATCAATCAGGCATTGGGATTTTCCTTGCCCTCAGGGAAGCCATAACTCTGCTTCGACCCAGACTCCGCATGTCATGACCAGGCCCACCTGCGCCTCTGCCACTGCTCGTCACTGCTTGCCATGACCATGCCGTACCTGCACCTGTACCTTCTTTTGCCCTGACCACCCTTTGCTCACCTCTCCATTGTTAGCACTGATCATTATTAATAAAGTGTTATTAATAAGGTATACAGTAGTTTCCTTTGTTTAGTTTTTTGCCGCCAGTAAGTAGTTGCTGGGCATTACCAGCACCATCTTAAACTGGAAGACAACAAACTGTGCAAATGCAAAAAGAAAGAAATAATGATAATAAATATCGAGAGCACAAGATAAAAAGTCCTTTGAAAGTGGTCCATAGGTTGTGGGAACATTTCAGTGATGGGCAAGTGAAATTGTATGAAGTTATCTGCTTGGTTCAAGAGCCTGATAGTTAAAGGGTAATAATTGTTCTGGAACCTGAATTCTGAGTTTCCTGTACCTTCTTCCTGGTGGGAGCAGTGTGAAGAGAGCATGACCTGGATGGTGGAGGTCTCTGATGATGGATACTGCTTTCCTGCGGCAACGTTCTGTGTATACATGCTCAAAGGTGGGGTGGTCTTTACCCATGATGGATTGGGCCATATCCACCACTTTTTGTAGGATTTTCCATTCAAGGGCATTGGTTGTGATGCAGCCAGTCAATATATTCCCCACCACACATCTATAGAAATTTGTCAAGATTTTAGATGTCATGCCAAATCTTTGCAAACTCCTAAGGAAATGGAGTAGCTGCTGTGCTTTCTTCATGATTGCACTTATGTGTTGGGCCTATTACAGGTACTGTGAAATGATAACACCAAGGAATTTAAAGTTTGCTGACCCTCTCCACCTCTACTTCCCCTACGAGGACTTGCTCATGAACTTCTGGTTTCCTTTTCGTGAAGTCAAAAGGCAACTCTGTGGTCTTGCTGACATTGAGTGAGAGGTTGTCATTGTGGCACTACTCAGCCAGATTTTCAATCTCCCTCCTAAATGCAGATTTTTCACTACCTTTCATTCGGCCTACAACAGTGGTGTCATCAGCAAACTTGAACATGCCATTGGAGTTATGGTTAGCCACACAGTCACAAGTGTAAAGCGAGTAGAGCAAGAGTCTAAGCACACAGCCTTGTAGTGCACCTGTGCTGATGGAGATTGTGGAGGAGATGATGTTACCAATCCACACTGACTGGGGTCTGCAAGTGAGGAAATCAAGGATCCAATTGCACAAGAAGATATCGCGGCTAAGATCTTGAAACTTATTGATTAGTTTTGGGGGATGATGTTATTAAATGCTGAGCTGTAGTCGATAAAGGGCATCCTGATGTCTGTATCTTTGCTCTTCAGGTGTTCCAGAGCCAATGAGATGGCATCTGCTGTGGACCTGTTGCTCCAGTAGGCAAATTGGAACAGATCCAAGTCACTACTTAGGCAGGTTGTGTTTCATCAGCAACCTCTCAAAACACTTCATCACTGTGGATGTAAGTGCTACTAGACAATAGTCATTGAGGAAGGTACCATGTTCTACTTGAAGCAGGTGGGTACCTCAGATTGCCAAAGGAGAAGTTAAAGATCTCAGTGAATCAGCACTGGTCTTTAGTACTTGGCCAGGTACCCTGTCTGGGCTGGATGCTTTTTGTGAGTTCACCCTCCTGAAGGCTGCTTGTGCATTGGCCTCAGAGACTGATATGACAGGATAATTGGGACTCTAGGAGTTTGTGTTGGTTCTTCCATGTTTTGATGGTCAAAGCAAGCATTGAGTCATTGAGCTCATCTGGAAGTGAAGCCATATTGCGCCTATGTTGCTTAATTTTACTTTATAGAGAGGTGATGGCGTTCAAGCCCAACCAAAATTGTCGAGCATTCTTCATTGATTCAAGTTTAGTCCAGAATTACTACTTCGCCTGTGAGATGGCTTTCTGGAGATTGTCCTGGACCTTTTGTAACTTTTTTAGTCACTTATCTTGAATGCCTGTGATCTGGCACTCAGCAGATTGTGGTTCTTGTGGCTCATTTAGAGCTTTTGGTTGGGGAAGACTGAATGATTTTGTGCAGACACACTTGTCTACAAAAGTATTTATAGTTCCTGACAACTATGGTGTATTCATTCAGATCCACAGATGAGTCCTTGAATACTGTCCAGTCCACTGACTCGAAGCATTCCCATAGCTGCTTCTCTTCCTCCTGTGACCACCTCTCTGTTGTCCTAAGTCTCTGGAGCCTTACTCTTTAATGTCTACCTGCATGCAGGTAGGTGAAGGACAGCCAAGTGATCAGATTTCCTGAAATGTGTGGGCATGGAATGGTAGGAATTCCTTATCTTAGCATAACAGTGGTGTAATGTGTTGGGACCTCTGGGGCTACAGGTTATATGCCGATGGTAAATGGGCAGGGATTTCTTCAAACAAGCCTGGTTGAAGTCTCTGACTATGATTTGAAATGCGTCGGGAAGAGCTATTTTTGTTTGGTGACAGCATCATTAGAAGGTGATACCAGAAAGTGGATTGGATATCAGGAGGCGATGCTGCTGTTTAGGCATTCTGACATCTGAGGAATGGGACTTCTTTCTTTCCGCTGCTCATATATCTATTAGTAATTATCATTTATGTAATCAAGACCCAGAAATGATCCCTGAGACTGTGGTTTGTCATGACTGTTGCCAGAAAATTTTTCTTTTTTTTAAATTTTCAGCTTTTCTGGTAGTTTGTACACAAATACAAACTTGCATGCATGGAATTTACTGATCCATGTTGGTAGGTTTGCCCAGCTGAGCTCCTCTCATCCTTCATATTCTTATTTATTCAGTGCCTTCTTGAGTACGTGTTAAAGTGGGTTCACATTGCAACCTAACCACGTCTTCTATTGACTATGTTGGATAAAACGTTTTTGACGTATGTGTTCTCCAGGTAATCACTAGGAAAACATAAACTCTTGTCTTTGGCTTTGTTGCCAGAAGTTCTATATATGTCACTTCCATACCCTTCCCCACCCAGAACCAGGCTATTCACATTTTTTGGTTATGTGTATAAGGTCATTTTGTTAAACATGCAGACACGTGAGTAAAATAAATATTTGAGATAAATACATTTAGACATGTTATTCTTCTGTTTGAAATGTGCTTGCGTGTGTACTTACAAATAAGTCCATGGAATTTGGGTGTGGTAGATTTTCTGCATGATATATGTAGTTGGTTTCTACCTAGAGTGCATGAGAGTAATAGTGAAGGGCATTGAAAGTGTAGTGGATCTGTTTTTTTTCAGTGTTTGTAGAGAAAATTAGGTTTTTTAGGACAATTTTTTGGACAGAATCTCATCAAAAAGGTAAAAGACCAAGAGAGAGTGTGGAGAGAGGTTATAATTAACATGCAGCCAATTTTCATGTGTCTACTGTACCTTCAGATGATGTGATCAAGGGACAGCCAGCAGATGAAGTAGAGGAGGGCCCAAGCGCACATTCATCTGAGACTTTTGTTACGTACCAGCAGCAATAGATCACACACTGAGTTGGATTTTAATGTTAAAACCATTATCTTTATTAGTATCTACTTATAATATAGTAGTTTAAACGAAACAAGCAGAAGTTAACAGTGTTATACATACAGTGTTGTGTGTGTGTATGGGGGGGGGGGGCTCCCATACAATCAAGCTTAGGAACAATTTTTAAAAGCTTAAGGTGGCAAAGTAGAAAAGTTCAGTGATCCAAGGAATAACTGATGAGATAGAGAAATTTGAAATCCAGGATGTGATATAGAGAGAAGGCGATTACAGGTTTCCCTCGCTATCCGAAGGTAGAGTGTTCCTATGAAACCGTTTGTAAGCCGAAATGTTGTAAAGCGAGGAAGCAATTTCCATTAATGTATATGGGAAAAATTTTTGAGCATTCCCAGACCCAAAAAATAACCTACCAAATCATACCAAATAGCACATAAAACCTAAAATAACTCGAACATATAGTAAAAGCAGGAATGATATGATAAAGACACAGCTATATAAAGTAGAAATATTGTATGTACGGTGTAGTTTCACTTAACAAAATCAGGAAGACAGACAAAATCGATTTGGAGAAAAAAGAATTGGCACTACGCGCATGCGCACGTACACGCCTACGCATGTACACGCATGCGCACACAACTGCCCGCACAAGGCTTCACGGCCATGGTAGTCTTTCTCGGGGTAAACACACATATAAACCGGGTGTCTTTTTTTTGTAAAAGCGAAAATCCTTTTTGGTTAGCGAAAACAGGTGTAATGCAGGTCTTTCATAACAGCGAGCTGTCTTAAAGCAAACATTCGTAAAACAGGGGCCACCTGTATGCCGAATTGCAGGTTCCACACTGGTAAAATGAAATAACAGTAGAGTTTTTATCCGTTGAGTTGTTCAGAAATCCACTTAGAAATGTCACCAGGTGACAGTCACGGGAGTATCGTCTTCAAGTGGTTACCACATAATACCCCAATTCCAGGTAAGGGCCAACAAAACTGATACCACAGGACACTCCAACAAATCCACATGTATGGATTATACGAAGTGACAGTCACACATCCGTTGTGCACTGCATGCCAATAAACAACCAAACCGTTTGGACAGGGGAGAGTATGGAACTCCCATGCACGATGACAGTAACAAAACTGAAGTTCCAACAGCTTTTCCTCTCCCCCCCTCTCCCCACCTCTCCTGTCTCTTCTCTTCCCCCTCCCCGTCTCTTCTCTTCCCCCTCCCCGTCTCTTCTCTTCCCCCTCCCCGTCTCTTCTCTTCCCCCTCCCCGTCTCTTCTCTTCCCCCTCCCCGTCTCTTCTCTTCCCCCTCCCCGTCTCTTCTCTTCCCCCTCCCCGTCTCTTCTCTTCCCCTTCCCCATCTCTTCTCTCCCCCCCTCTCCCCACCTCTCTCTTTTCTCTCTTCTTCCCCTCCACCCCCAAAGCAGGCTGCTGCAGCCCAAGGTTTGGCTGTCCATGGCAGTACTTTCAAATTCTGTGGCTAATCAATTGGAGGAATGCAGATATCTTGGTTGATTAGTTTTAAAAGATTGGTGAGCAATTAAATCAAGTACTGTGCTGGACAATGAAGGCCAAATATTCAAAGGATGTACCATTCTCAGTCATGATAAAGGCTTAGAACAGTTAAATAAAATTAAGGACATTATGGTTAAAAGTGTGTTTATTGTATCACAACAGAAAATATACACCTAGTGACCAGTTTTATTAGGTATCTCCTGTATCTTAATAAAATGGCCATTGAGTGTATGTTCATGGTCTACTGCTGCTGTAGCCCATCCAGTTCATATCATTCATTCAGAGATGTTCTTCTGCACACCACTGTTGTAACGCGTGGTTATCTGAGTTGCTGTCACATTCCTGTCAGCTTGAACCAGTCTGGCTGTTCTCCTCTGACCTTTCTCATTAACAAGGAGTTTTCGCCCGCAGAATTTGTTGCTCACTGATTTTTTTTTTCGTTTCTTGCACCATTCTCTATGAAGTCTAGAGACTGTTGTGCATGAAAATTGCAGGAGATCAGCAGTTTCTGATACACTCAAACCACCCTGTCTGGTACCAACAATTATTCCATGGTCAGAGTAACTTAGATCACATTTCTTTCCCATTCTGATGTTTGGTGTGAACAACTGAACCTCTTGACCATGTCTGCATGCTTTGATGCATTGAGTTGCTGCCACATGACTGGCTGATTAGATATTTGCATTAACAAGCAGGTGTACCTAATAAAATGGCCCAAGTGTACAAGCAGGTGTCCCCCGCTTTACGAGTGTTCACTTTACGCCACTTCGCTTTTATAAAAGATCTACATTAGTAACCTGTTTTCGCATTACAAAGAGGATTTTTGCTTTTACGAAAATTTTTCCCATGTAAATTAATGGTTCTTCGCTTGCCATTTTGGCTTAAGAAAGATTTCATAGGAACGCTCTACATTTGTAAAGGGGGGGACACTTGTACCTAAGAATGTGGTTTAATGTGATTTAGTCTCTGTTAGATTTAAGCACTCTGATACATACCTTCATAATGATTATTCAGCTGTTGAGGATTAGAAAATTACTCTTTCCCACTCTACGAACATTGGTTTGGAAAGCTAAGAGTGATTGTGTTTCTGAGAATCAGTAATGTGAAGTTTGTGAAATTCACTTTTATGCCTGTTATTTTAATTGACAGATCTGTAATCTGTGAAAATCTTTTGTAGGGTTTGCATAATTATTTGTGATAATTTTGTGCCTTTTTTTGAAGTTCAACATAAGGTAGAGCGAATTGATGCTTGCTTGGCAAATTCAAGTTGCAGTTACTGAATTGTAAGAATCCTGATTCAGATGTAGCTTTAAAAAGAAAAAGAATGCTGGACATATTTGGAAATTCAGGCAGCTTATGTCAGAATCAGAATCAGAGTTATTATCAACGGCATGTGACGTGAAATTTGTTAACTTAGCAGCAGCAGTTCAATACAATACATAATCTAGCAGAGAAAAGAAATAGTAAATAAAATAAAAATAATAAATAAACAAGTAAATCAGTTACATATGTTGAACAGATTTTAAAAATGTGCAAAAACAGAAATACTGTATATTTAAGAAAAAAGTGAGGTAGTGTCCAAAGATTCAATGTCCATTTAGGAATCGGATGGCAGAGGGGATGAAGCTGTTCCTGAAATAAGGGTAACTATTTAGGTCAGTGATCTTCTGATGCAGATGTAGGCTGTTTTACTAGATATGGCCAAGAGACTGAGGGATGTTATTATAATTGTATAACTACTGGCCTCTGATAATAGAACTCTTTTTATATAAGAAAGAATAGTGATTTAGCAGCTCATTATTCATTCAGGCAAATGTTTCACTACAAATTACGTTCTTTTTTAAATTCAGCTTATTGAGTCTACTCTGACATTTGAACATGGATAATTTATTTTCTCTGTCAACCCCATTTGCCTGCTTTCTCTTCATAACCTTTGGTGCCCTTACTAACCAAGAACCTATGAACCTCTGTTTTAAATATACACAGTGACTTGGCTTTCGCAGCCACCTGTGGCAATGAGTTCCACAGTTCACCAGCACCTGTGGCAATGAGTTCCACAGTTCACCAGCACCTGTGGCAATGAGTTCCACAGTTCACCAGCGTCTGCCTAAAGAAATTACTCTTCATCTCTATCATCTCTATTCTAAAGGCACATCCTTGAGGCTCTCCCTTCTGGTCTGAGGCTCTTCAAATATTGGAAGCATCCTCTCCACATTCACTCTGTTGAGGTCTTTCAATATTTGGTAGGTTTCAATGAGACCCCCCCCCCCCCCCCCCATTTCATTCTTCTAAATTCCAGAGAGTACAGGCCCAGAGCCATCAAACTCTCCTCATGCACTAACCCTTTCATTCCCACAGTCATTCTTGTGAACCTCCTCTGGACCCTTTCTAATACCAACCCATCCTTGACCCAGAACTGTTCACAGTGCTCCGTGCTACCTGACCAATGCTTGATAAAATCTCAGCATTACATCCTTGCTTTTATTTTCTAGTCCTCTCAAAATGAATGCAAACATTGTATTTCCCTTCCTTACAATCAACTCAACCTGTAAGTTAACTTTAGGGAATCCTGCACTAGGACTCCGAAGACCCTTTGTACCTCTGATTGCTGAATTCATTCCCTATATAGATAATAGTCTATTTTCTTTATACTTTACTTGCCTTACTAATGTGCATGATCATACACTTCACTGTACCGTATTCCATCTACCACTTTACCCATTCTTCTAATCTGTCCAAGTCTCTCTACAGACTACCAGCTTTCTCAACAGTAGCAGCCCCTACACCAATCTTTTTTACTGATAGGTACCATGAACATTCAAGGAAAACCACCTCAATGCTGAGTTGAATTTTCAGATTTGTCAGATCTGTGTTACTAATCCTACATTATTTGAAAATAGTAACCAATTTGTGTTGAAGTAACCTGTGGCATTTTCTAATTAACAGTAAAAGTGAGAATTTTACAGCTAAATTTTTTGTGGCTGGAAAAGCATTTGTATTTGTTTTAAATACAGCAAGATGTTTTGGTTGAAGAGTATAAATGGATCAACTAGAAATTTAGTTTATGACATTTTACCATTTTGATGTGGGAGTGGAAAATAGTTTTACCATGGAAATATTGAACTCTTGCATTACTGGTTTGACTGCTTTAAGGTACCAACTATAGAAAACTTTTTTTCTATAGATGCGTTAGCACTTAAGTTACTTGAGGAAGAAAAAATGATTGTTAGGAAGAATACTGTTTAAATTCTCTTTGCTTTTTGCACTGGTGAACGACATTAACTTCTGGGGAACTCCTTATCTGTGTTATTTCCTCATAGACTTGAATTTCCTGATCTTTCAAACATTTCCCTGCTTTCTCTTTAAATATCGCTAATGATCTAGCCTCTGCTAACCGCTGGAGATTCACAGTTCACAAAGTACATTTATTATCAAAGTGCGTATACAGTCGGCCCTCCTTATCTGCAGGGGATTGGTTGCAAGACCCCCCGCGGATACCAAAAAACACGGATGCTCAAGTCCCGTATTTAACCTGTCTCAGTGCTGCTGTCTTTAGGACCCAGCGGAACCCCGGACTTTATTTAATATGTCTCCGTGTAGTGGACATTAGGACCCGGCGTCGCAGCTCTGAATCCACAGTGTTTCTGTTCATGAAAATAATCACGATCATGATTGAAAATAAGGTGGAAGTAATAAAGCGATCAAAAAGAGGTGAAACGCCATCGGTCATTGGAAAAGCGTTAGGCTACAGTTGGTCAATGATCGGAACCATTTTAATGGAGCATGTGAAAGGCCCTGCCCCGATGAAAGCTACAATTATTACTAAGCAACGCAGTGGTTTAATTACAGGCAGTCCCCGGGTTACATACGAGTTCCGTTCCTGAGTCCGTCTTTAAGTCAGATTTGTACGTTAGTCAGAACAAGTACATCCAGTATTATTTAGCGTCAGTTAGTCAAACGTTTGTCTTAGTACATAGTATATATTTTACCTTTCTCTGCATATAAAACATTTAAGAAATGTATGTATTCCAATAATTAAACCACTGCGTTGCTTAGTAATAATTGTAGCTTTCATCAGGGTAGGGCCTTTCACATGCTCCATTATTCTCACTTTATCCGTTATCCTTTAAAATAGTTCTGATCATTGACCGACTGTAATCTAACACTTTTCCAATGACCGATGGCATTTCACCTCTTTCCAAACGCTTTATTTTTTCCACTTTATTTTCAATCGTGGTCGCTTCCCGTCAATGGAACAGAAACACTGCGGGCGGCGGATCCTGACCTGCACAGGCTCCTGAGGTCCGCTGGGTCCTAAGGACCACCGCACTGAATTCCCCGGGTCCTAAACTCCACTGCACTGAGACAGGTTAAATGGGACAACTGGGAGCTGTGCTGGGTTTGGGTATTTGATCCTCCACAATATTCTGCGTGAGAATTTAAACTGGAGGTGGCAGTGTTTTTTTTAACGAGGTCGAGTTGCGAGCTCGACATCAACCCGGCACGGATGGTACGGGAGTCACTGGATCGACATAAACCCGGCACGGGAGCAGTCTGTCACTAAATCGAACTTGGGAACCTCCGTTCTCGAACTCGGCGCTGATCTCACTGTGCCACCAGCCGCCCGGAACGGTTGGGTGGGGGGCGGGGGTGGGGTCAGGGTGAATCTTACTAAGAAAAATTTAAGCCAAATACAAAGTTTAAACACTCAACACAGTGGCAATGGCAATGACTTAAAATGGAGAACGGCGTCGCGATCCAACTTAAAATGGCGAACAGCGTCGCAATCTGACTTAAAAATGGCGGGCGGCGTTCTTCTTCTTCGGTTCATAAGTACGAGTTGTCCGTAAGTCGGATGTTCGTAACTTGGGGAGTACCTGTATTGAAATAAGTATGTTTCTTAAGTGCTTCATGTGCATAGAAAGGTAAAATATGTACTATATACTAAGAAAAACGTTTGACTAATTGACGCTAAATAATACCCGATGTACGTGTTCCGACTTCAAATCCGACTTAAAGACGGACTCAGGAAAGGAACTCATTCATAACCCGGGGACTGCCTGTACTTTTAAGTCATTTCTAGATTACTTATAATACCTAATACAATGTAAATGCTATCTATGTAAGTAGTTGTTATACTATATTGTTTAGGGAATAATGACAAGAAAACATAGTCTGTACAAGCTCAAACAACGAGTGCTGGAGAGAGAACTTCCGGGTTTTCCCGATCCGCGGTTGGTTGAATCTGTGCATGTGGAATCCGCGGATAAGGAGGTCCAACTGTATTAAGTACAAGCTTGAAATTACAAGCAGCCAGAAAAGAGTATATGGAAAAGAGTATAGTCAATGTTTCAGGCCGAGACCCTCCATCAGGATGGGAGAGAAAAAGATGAGTCAGAGTTAGAAGGTGAGGGCAGGGGAGGAAGAAACACAAGATGATAGGTGAAACTGGGGGGGGGGGGGGCGGTGGGATTGGGGGAAGGAGGATCATGCTGGGGTTACCTACCATATCTGGTGCTCTCGGTGTGGCCTCCTGGTGTATCGGTGAGACCTGACGTAGATTGGGAAACCACCGAGCACCCACACTCTGTCCGGCAAATAAGTGGGATCTCCCAGTGGCCACCCATTTTAATTCCACTTCTAATTCCCGTTCTGACATGTCAGTCAATGGCCGCCTCCACTGTTGCGATAAGGCCACACTCAGGTTGGAGGAGAAACACCTTATGTTCCATCTGGGTAGCCTCTAATCTGATGGCATGAACAGCGATATCTTGAACTTCTGATAATGCCCTCTCCCCTTCACCATTCCCCATTCCCTTTTCCCTCTCACAACTTATCTCCTTACCAGCCCATCACCTCCCTCTGGTGTTCCTCCACCTTTTCTTTCTTCCATGGCCTTCTGTCCACTCCTATCAGATTCCCCCTTATCTAGCCCTGTATCTCTTTCACCAAGCAACTTCCCGGCTCTTTTTCCATACCCTTCCCTCTCCTGGCTTCACCTATCATCTTGTGTTTCTTCCTCCCCTTCCCCCACCTTCTAACTTTGACTCTTCGTCTTCTTTTTCTACAGATCTGATGAAGGTTCTCAGGCTGAAACAACTATATTTTTTTCCATAGATGCTGCCTGGCCTGCTGAGATTCTCCAGCATTTTATGTGTTGCTTAAACTTCATTTGCCAAATTTTAGCCCACTCAATCTATTTGACGTCCTCATTACAACTTGCCCTTGCACTTGTTCTATAAAGTTGAATACCTTGTACTCTGTTCTCTTTTCCTAGATCATTAATACAAATAGTAAGGCTTATAACCTTCCTGTCTGAAAAGGACCCATTTATTCTGCTTTCAGCGTTCTATGTGATAATGAGTTCTTAATCCATGTTAAAACACTTAGCCATACCTTATCTTCAACAGCAACCATTTAGATGGCACATTGTCAAATGCCATTTGGAAATCCAAAAGCATTACATTTGCAGCTGCCCATCTATTGCCTCTGCTGGTTACATCCTTTGCATAAAACTTCAACCAATGGCTACACTATCTCTGCAGCAAGTTCTTTTAATACCCTTGGGTGCAGGTAGTTAAGCCTGGTGGCTTGTCGGTTTATAGACCCGTTAAGTTTTCCCAGTACCTTGCCCCCATGGTAGGGATTGTGACAATGCCATTTGAAACTAGTCCATCCTACGTCCTAGGGATATTTGCAGGTTTTTTTTTACTGTGAGTACTGATGCAAAATATTGTTTTAAATTATCTGTTTTTTCTATAATTTGCATATTTATCTATTATTTACCAGTTTCATGTTTCAGGGGTCCCACACTTACCCTCACTGTAATTTTACTTCACTTTTCTGTAGAAGACCTTGGCTTTTACTTTTGATTCAGTTTTCTCCCTCCTTATTAACTGTGGTTTCTGAAAAAGTTCCCAGTCTTCTGATCAGCCACTAGTTTTTGCTGTTTTATAAGATCTAATTTAGATTTTAAAATTTCTTTGACTTTTATTAACTATAGAATCTTTATCTTTCTAATGGAACCCCTCATTTTAATGGCAAAGGATGCTACTGCCCGAGGTCAGCAGGAGACGCTCATGGAGTGAGCACTGTTTCAGATTCGCTCCATAACCTTTACATTTTTTAACCTATGATCACCCTTATTTAACTTACTTTTACCTACACCAAAAGATTCTTGCTACTTTTTTGGACTTATCTTTAAGAGTTTATTGTGAATTTTGAAGAAATGAGTACAGAAATGGCTTTGAGATCTAAAGGACGAGACCCTGGGAAAGATTCTAACGGGAACGGAAAGAAGAAAAAGACTGATCCTGAGCGCACTGAATTGACTTATGAAATGTTATTGGAGGTTTTAAATGAAAAATTTGAAGAACAACGACAAATTTTCAAACAAGATATAAAGGCTTTTCAGGATTATATGGATAAGACTGATTCAGTAGTTAACCAGATCTAATCGCAACTTTGCAAGAGGACGCTCGGAAGCGAGACTTGATAATTGAAAAACTGGAGCAGAAATTATCTTTGACGATTAAACAGGTGGAAACACTTAAAGCCAAGAGTGTCGACTTTGAAAATCAGTCCAGAAGACAGAACTTACGCATACTTGGTCTCCCGGAAGGTATTGAACAAGGGGACCCCTCGAAGTATTTTGCTCAACTTTTAAAGGATGCGTTCCTTTCTGTATTCCCAGACAGTCCTCCATTACTTGATCGCGCTCACAGAATTATGCGTCGATCACCAAGCGCTTCAGCTAAACCATTGGTTGTAATTGTCCGATTTCACTATGTGCATGTTAAAGAGCAACTTATTCGTGTGGCTCAGCATGTAGGGATGGTCAAATTCCAAGAGTTCGATTTTCGATTAGTGGAGGATTTTAGTCCAGAAGTAATGAAGGCAAGGCTTCTTTTTAAACCTCTGATGTCCGAATGTTATGAGAAAAATCTAAAACCTGTGCTCTTATACCCTGCGAAGCTCAGAATCTCGCCTCCCAATGCATCACGGCGTGTTTTCCTTTCTACATCTGAAGCTAGAAGCTTTCTGAATGAGAACTTCCCTACTGTTACGGATTCTCATCTCTAATAAATGAGTGATCTTGATTGTTGCAAGATGGTTTTTGTTTCCAAAACCAGATTTTGTTTCTGGCTATTGGTGTAGGTTTACTCTATATTTTATACTCTAGTTAAAGTTTTTTTTCCAACGTACTAATCTTTTTATTTTACTTCAATCACTGTACTTTATCTTTGGTCATTATTATTAATCCTTCGAAGGTGAATTTTTTTTTACTAAGATGGCGGTTTCTTCTCTAAAATATTTTTGGCTTTTTTTTGATTTCGCCATTTTTTTTCTCTTGTCTTCTTCCTATAATGCATTTCTTATCACAGTTTAAATTTTTTTTTGGTTTGTTTGGGTTTTAACCCGATTTATAAGTTACTAGTGATTATATTCTTTTTGTGTTTTTTACTAGCAATTATATTAAGAAGTTTGGTTTTAGTATAGTGATCTTTATTTCTTTAGAGTTTGGGTGGATCTTTTTTTTTGTCCTTTATATACGGAGTTGCCTTCTGCTGATATGGGGGTAGATTTAGTTTCATTTCTCTTTCTTCCCAGCCTTCTCCTGACTGGGGAGGGACTTTCTCCTCTTGGGTGGGGGGGGGGGGGGTTGGTTTTTTTTTCTAAATCTTATGTTCTTCATATCAGTTTTTTTAGTTTTTTTTCATTTGGGCTGATTTTAAGCTACTAAAATGTCCACGATGTTGTCACTTCCGGGTCCGCCCCTTATTTTTGTTCCTCTTCCGGGAGCATGAGTTCATAATTTGGTTAACCCTTTATATACCAAAGGGTTGATTTCAGAAATATGGCTCAGACCATTAATTTTGTCTCTTGGAATACTAATGGCTTAAACCATCTGATTAAACGGAAAAAGATTTTCAAAGTATTCCAAAGACTGAATGCACATATTATTTTTGTAGAAGAAACTCATGTGAGGAAAGAGGACAATCATCATTTTTTTAGGTTTTGGAGGGGTCAACAGTACCATTCGAATTCGAATGCTAAAGTAAAGGGAGTTTCAATTTTTATTGACTCCTCTATTGCATTTGTCCAACACGATATTTTTTCGGATCCGAATGGTAGATTTTTGTTAATTACTGGGTTACTTTTTAACAAAAAGGTTGCTATGGTTAATGTTTATGCTCCAAATGTGAATTATCCCGATTTTTTTTAAAGTCCTTATTTACTTCTCTACCTAATCTAAATGAATATAGGTTAATAATGGGTGGTGACTTTAATTGTTGTTTAAATCCTTTGTTGGACAGATCTATATCTACTCAGATTTTGCCTAATAAGTCGGCCACTTATATTAACTCTTTTTTGACTGATAATGGAATTTTTGATATTTGGAGATTTCGGCATTCTAAGGTCAAAGAGTTTTCATTTTTCTCACGTGTTTATCATTCTTACTCGAGAATTGATTATTTTTTTATTGACTCATTTTATTCCATCAGTAATTGGTTGTAATTATGATATTATAGCCATCTCTGACCATGCTCCATTAAAACTTTCTATTAAATTTACGGATACAGCTTCTAGTGCTAGACAATGGCGATTTGATTCTACCTTACTGCAAGATCCGGATTTTATTAAATTTATGAAGGAACAGACCGATTTCTTCTTTTCAACTAATTCCACGGATGATATTTCTTGCAGAACACTTTGGGACACTTTTAAAGCATATATACATGGACAGATTATCTCCTACTCCGTTGGTTTGAGAAAACGCAGGAAACTCTTTTATTGGTTGATAAAATTAAAGAGATTCACAAGAAATATTCGACTGCTCCTAGTAAGGAGCTTTACAAACAAAGGGTTGAACTTCAAATGGAACATAGTTTATTACTTACATCTTCAATTGAAAATCAATTAATGAAAACCAGATTTGATTTTTATATACATAGTGATAAATCGGGTAAAGTGTTAGCTAGTCAATTGAAGAATGCTTTGGTTAAACGCCAAATTACTAAGATTCGTCAGCAGAATGGGGATTTGACAGTTAACCATGATGAGATAAACAAATCTTTTCAAGATTTTTATACCTCCCTGTATCATTCTGAATTCCCTCATGATTATAATACCATGTGTGATTTTCTTGGGAAATTGAATTTTCCAAAATTATCATCAGATGATCTTTCAATATTAGAAACTCCTATTACGGATGCAGAAATTAAAGGGGTTATTTCCTCTATGAATTCTGGGAAAGCACCAGGTCCAGATGGGTATACAGTAGAATTTTTAAAATGTTTGTCCTCTACTCTTTCTCCTTGGTTATGCAGGGTTTTTGAAGAAGCAATTAGATTGGGTAATCTGCCACAATCTTTTTATAGAGCTTCCATTTCTTTAATATTGAAGAAAGATAAAGACCCTACTGACTGCGCATCCTATAGACCAATATCTTTATTGAATGTAGATTCCAAGATCTTTTCCAAGTTACTGGCATCCAGGCTGGAGAAGGTATTACCTCAAGTTATCTCGGAAGATCAAACTGGTTTTATTAAAAATCGCTATTCTTTTTTCAATGTTAGGAGATTATTGAATATTGTTTATACTCTTTCACATAGCACTTCAGAATGTGTCATTTCATTAGATGCGGAGAAAGCATTTGATAGAGTTGAATGGCCATACTTATTTACTGTGCTTGAGAAGTTTAATTTTAGTCCAACATTCATTTCCTGGATTAAACTGATATATCATACTCCAGTAGCCTCGGTGTTTACTAACAATCAAAGATCTCCCTTTTTTCGTTTATTTCGGGGTACTAGACAAGGCTGTGCTCTTAGCCCATTATTATTTGATATTGCTTTAGAACCCTTGGCAATTGCTATCAGAGAATCACAGAACATTTTTGGCATTAGTCGTGGGACGGATATACATAAGCTATCATATGCGGATGATTTATTATTATTTATTTCTGATCCTGAGAAATCCATTCCTGCAGTTATATCATTGTTGGCTCAATTTAGTAATTTTTCCGGGTATAAATTAAATCTTAATAAGAGTGAATTGTTTCCTTTAAATAGACAGGTTCCAATTTATGGAAATTTACCTTTTAAATTAGTTAATGACTCTTTTATTTACTTAGGGATTAAAATCACAAAAAATTATAAGGACTTATTTAAGGTTAATTTTTTACCCCTAATCGATCAGATTAAATGTTTGTTTACTAAATGGTCACCAGTATCTTTATCTCTGATAGGTGTCGGATTAATGCTATTAAGATGGTTATTTTACCCAAGTTTTTATATATATTTCAAGCGGTACCAATTTTTATTCCAAAATCTTTTTTTGCTAATGTTGATTCAAAAATTTCCTCATATATATGGCAGAATAAAAATCCTAGATTAGGTAAAAAATATTTACAGAAGGCAAGGAAGGAAGGTGGATTGGCATTGCCTAATTTTAGATTTTATTATTAGGCAGTCAATATCCGATATTTGATATGTTGGTTAAAGGATTGGGATTTATCTTTTAGCCCTCATTGGGTGAACCTGGAAATTAAATCTGTACAAGGATTTTCATTGGGTTCTATTTTAGGGTCTTCTCTTCCCTTTGCTCTTTCTAAATTGCGGAAACGAATTGACAATCCGATATTTAAACATACTTTACGTATATGGTTTCAATTTCGGAAATTTTTTGGGTTGACTCAGTTTGTTTTAAATATTCCTATTGTATCCAATTGCTTTTTTTATCCTTCTATTATAGACCAAGCTTATTCAGCTTGGAAGACTAAAGGATTACTACGATTTTCCGATTTATTTTTGGATAATTGTTTTATGTCTTTTGAACAATTATCTAATAAATATATTTTGCCTAGATTTCATTTTTTTAGATATTTACAGATTATGAATTTCTTAAATACTGTACTTCCTACCTTTCCAAATCTTGAGTCTTCAGGTATTTTGGAAAATTTGTTTGAACTAAATCCTTCTTAGAAAGGGCTAATATCAAAACTCTACAATATAATTATGAAGATACGTTCAGAGCCCTTCTATAAGATTAAAAATGTTTGGGAAAGAGAACTTAACCTTACTATCCCTATTGAGAATTGGGAAAAGAGTCTTCAATTAGTTCATTCATCATCTATATGTGCTAAACATTCATTAATACAGTTTAAGGTTGTGCATAGGGCTCATATGTCCAAGGATAAATTGGCTCATTTTTATTCCTATATAAATCCTATTTGTGACAGATGTCATTCTGAGATAGCGTCTTTAACTCATATGTTTTGGTCTTGTCCGCTTTTGAAAAAATATTGGAAAGACATTTTTGATATTATTTCCACGGTATTGAACATTGATTTACAACCTCATCCTATTACTGCAATTTTTGGTTTACCAATGATGGACTCAGTCCATTTATCCTCTTCTGCTTGTCAAATGATTGCATTTCTTACATTAATGGCTAGAAGATCTATTTTGTTGAATTGGAAAGAAATTAATCCTCCTACCGTATTTCATTGGTTTTCTCAAACTATGTTATGTCTAAATTTAGAAAAAATTAGAAGTGTTGTATTTAATACTTCTTTAAATTTGAAAAGATATGGAGACCATTTATTCATTATTTTCATATGATGTAATGTGACCCTGTTCCAAGCCTATTTGTTTTTCCAGTTTTGATTTTACATATGTTGAGAGGATCAGAGTTGACGACACTGAAGATTTTGTATTTTTGTTAGATATTATAAACAACCCTTTTTTCATTATTTTTTTCCTTTTTTTCCTTTTTTCGTTTTTTTTCCTTATTAGTTATTAGATTGTTAGATTAGTTTTTCTTGCATAAATTTTTTTTCTTTTTCTCTTTTCTTTTAATATATATTAGGATATACCTAGGTTTGCTTTGTTTATATGTTACTTGTATCATCCATGATTTGGGAAGACTCATTTATATTGTAACTATTGCTTATGTATTCTTTCATGTTCAGTTGAAATGTGTATGTTTGTAATCCCATTATCTATGTATTAATCTTATTATGTTGATATTAATAATAATAATAATAATAATAATAATAATAAAAAGATTGAAAAAGAAAGGATGCTGCTGCCCATCCATAGACCTAATCTTCTATTTGCTCAATTTCACCTGAGTCTACTTTTCCTTCATCTCTTTGTTTGCCCTGATTTAAGTTAAGGACACAGGTTTTGGACCCTAGATGTTGGCTGTGAAACTGTACTCTGAATTCTACTCTAACACCAAAAGACATTGGAGCAGAATTAGGCCATTTGGCCCATCATGTCTCCTCCGCTATTCCAGCATAGCTGATTTAATATCTCTTTCAATTTCATTCTCTGTATCATTGTCACTTCTCCTTTCCCTTTTTGAAAACTCTTTTGGAACCTCCTGGCCCTTTGCCCTTGGAATATTGAGTTCCCAGACCTGGTCACTCTGCAACAATGTTTCAACAGTAGCTGTTAGATCCATATTCATTTGTGTCATTGGCTCATGTTTTAAGATGTGCAAACACTACACAGATTAGGAATACAGTAAACTGGTGCTGAGAGGCAGGAGCCCTACTGGCTGTGCTACAGCAGTTAATAAATCAGCAGTTGATAAATCAGCAGTTGATTTATCTTCTCTTTCCTTTCCATTCATATTCTACCATCGTGTGTGCTCACAGCTCTAGGTTCTGTTTCATTTTCTTTTTTAACTGCCCCCCTTAACCCATTGACCACACTAATCACTGTGGCAAACCTGGCCTCAATCTTATCACAGGTGTTCACTTTGTACTAGCCTCCCGTGTCCTACTTCTCTGCAACTTAAAACTAATTTGTTTTTGCTTTTCCAAACTGAAAAGTCTTTGACCTGAAATTTTAACTCCGTGTCTCTTTCCAAAGAGAAAAAGCCTGATCTACTGAGTGTTTCCAGCATTTTGTTTTTATTTCATATTTCCAGTATTAGCAATTTCTTTTGATTTTGAAGCTTAGTTTCAGCGTTAGATTGCTGGAATTGAGGTTAGATGATGGAGCTATAAAAGTATACAGTAATCCAGGCCAGTTTGTCTGCTGACCAAGATGACCATATGCTAGCTCTATTTGCCTGCATTTGGCACAATTTAAAAAAATATATTTATTTATTTACAGGATGTGGGCATCCAGCATTTATTGCCCATTCCTAGTTGCCCTTGAGAAGGTGGTGATGAGCTGCCTTCGTGAACTGCTGCAGTCCCTGAGGTGTATGAACACCCACAGTGCTGTTAGGGAGGGAATTCCATGATTTTGACCTAGCGACAATGTTTCCAAGTCAAGATGGTGGGTGACTTGGAGGGGTTTTCCAAGTGGTGGTGTTCTCAGGTATTTGCTATTCTCGTCCTTCTACATGGTAGTGGTCGTGGGTCTGGAAAGTGCTGCCTTAGGAACTTTGGTGTGTTGTTGCAGTGCATCTAGTAGATAGTACACTCCACTGCAACTGTTCGTCGATGGTGGAGAGATTGGTTGCTTGTGGAAGGGCTACCAATAAAGTGGGCTGCCTTGTACTGGATGATGTCAATGTTCTTCAGTGTTGATGGAGATGCACTCACCCAGGCAAGTGGCGAGTATTCCGTTGCACTCCTGACCTGATCCTTGTAGATGGTGGACAAGCTTTGGAGAGTTAGGAGGTGAGTTACATGCCGCAGGATTCCTAGCCTTTGACCTGCTCCGGTAGCCACAATATTTATATTTCCTCTAAACCTTTCTTATCCATGTACCTGTCCAGATGTATTTTTAAATGTTGCTATTGTACCTGCCTCAATTACTTCCTCTGGCAGCTTGTTCCATATACCAATCATCCTTTGTGTGAAGAAGTTGCCCTTCAAGTCCCTTTTAAATCCTTGCCCCCCTCCCCCCTTAAACCAGTGCTTTCTAGTTTTTGGATTCCCTTTCTGTGGGTTAAAGGTCAGGTGTATTCACACTATAACCATATAACAATTACAGCACGGAAACAGGCCATCTCAGCCCTTCTAGTCCGTGCTGACGCTTACTCTCACCTAGTCCCACTGGCCTGCACTCAGCCCATAACCCTCCATTCCTTTCCTGTCCATATACCTATCCAATTTTACTTTAAATGACAATACCTAACCTGCCTCTTCCACTTCTACTGGAAGCTCATTCCACACAGCTACCACTCTGTGAGTAAAGAAATTCCCCCTCGTGTTACCCTTAAACTTTTGCCCCCTAACTTTCAACTCATGTCCTCTTGTTTGAATCTTCCCTACTCTCAATGGAAAAAGCCTATCCACTTCAACTCTATCTATCCCCCTCATAATTTTAAAATACCTCTATCAAGTCCCCCCTCAATCTTCTACGCTCCAAAGAATAAAGACCTAACTTGTTCAACCTTTCCCTGTAACTTAGGTGCTGAAACCCAGGTAACATTTTAGTAAATCTTCTCTGTACTTTCTCTATTTTGTTGATATCTTTCCTATTATTCGGTGACCAGAACTGTACACAATACTCCAAATTCGGCCTCACCAATGCCTTGTACAATTTTAACATTACATCCCAACTCCTATACTCAATGCTCTGATTTATAAAGGCAAGCATACCAAAAGCTTTCTTCACCCTATCCACATGAGATTCCACCTTCAGGGAACTATGCACCATTATTCCTAGATCACTGTGTTCTACTGCATTCTTCAATGCCCTACCATTTACCATGTATGTCCTATTTGGATTATTCCTACCAAAATGTAGCATCTCACACTTATTAGCATTAAACTCCATCTGCCACCGTACAGCCCACTCTTCTAACTGGCCTAAATCTCTCTGCAAGCTTTGAAAACCTACTTCATTATCCACAAAGCCACCTACCTTAGTATCATCTGCATACTTACTAATCCAATTTACCACCCCATCATCCAGATCATTAATGTATATGACAAACAACATTGGACCCAATACAGATCCCTGAGGCACACCGCTAGTCACCGGCCTCCAACCTGACAAACAGTTATCCACTACTACTCTCTGGCATCTCCCATCTAGCCACTGTTGAATCCATTTTACTACTTCAAATTTATGACCCTCATAATTTTGTACATCTCTATAAGGTCGCCCCTCAGACCTCTACACTCCAAGGAATAGTCTTAGCCTACCCAACCTCTCCCTTGAGTCCTGGCAATATTCTTGTAAATTATTTTTACACTCTTTCCAGCTTAAGGAGTTTTTTTTCCTACAACTGGGTAACCAAAACTGCAGAGGATGGCCCAGGTTTGGGCTTACCATGCATCTTAATAATTCTCAAAAAGAGAAACATTTGGAAAAAGTGATATTTTGTTGATCCTTTGAAGAAGACAAATCAGATATGTCACTAAAGGGGAAAGTGGAGTATGTTTCAGATGAATACAAACTAAGTTCAAACAACTGTGATAATGATAGTGGATGTGAAAACCTTGAAATGTTTACGATGGTGGCGACTATAGGTTCTTGGAATTATCTTGGGCAAAAAGATTCCTGTGTTTGTTCACTTTTATTTGACTTATCTTGAAAGGATGTTGTAGAAAGGAATTCTTGACTTCTGTTAATATTTGAGCTAAAATTGCAAAGGAACAACTCCTTTGTAGCTTTTGTGAAATTTAATTTTGTAATATTATAATAATTCCTACTGTGAAGTCATTTATTCATTATAAAGTTACATCTTAAATGATTTTTGCAATAAAATATGGTTCAGAAACACTCCAATACAGGTAACACTTTCTAATGGGAATGAGGCATTTATTCTTGTGAAATTATAGAATATATTATCACAATTTCTCAAACAACACAGTAACAATGTTACTGAAAGCAAGATGAGCATAGAGTAGAGAGCTGCTTTATGTTTTCTAGGTTAAATAAAGTGTATACTTAATAAATTTGAACTGAATGTCTGTGACAATTCTCGTTTTCTCCTCATTGTTAAATTGGCTATATAGCATAGGTCTAAAATAACTTGGTAATGATGAGGTACCAGGTGTAACCCAAGATGCAATAGAAGTAGAAAATGCTGAGAAAAAAAAACTCAGCAGAATAGGCAGAATTGTGGAAAGGGAAACTGTCAACATCTTGTGTCTGCAACCTTTGGTCAAAATTCAGAAATTCTGATGTCAGGTCCTGATGAAGGGACTCGACCTGATATATTGACTCTTTATTCCTTTCCATTGCCTGGACTGCTGAGTTCTTCCAGCATTTTTTGCGTCTTTCTGTGGACTTCCAGCATCTGCTGCAACTCTTGTGTTAAAAATAATGTTTTTTTTCCAAAACAGTAGCAGAATGCTTTGGATGGCAAGCAGCAAAAATTCAAGACCTAAGATCAGCCAAGTTGATTTGGCAAAATAATGAGCTACTTAAAATAAATATTTAGTTGTCACGGATAAATATAGAAGTGAGGATGTCACAAGATTTGGTACAGAAAATATGCTTGTGCAATATGCACTTTCTATTTTAAACTAAAAACTGGTTCTAAGAAATTATCAGCAGGTTCAGGGCATCCTAGCACATTCTCTTTTCGGTAATGTCAAGCATCTGAGGCTGTAACTTTAAGGTGAGAGGGGAAAGGTTTAGAGATTTGCAGAGTAGCTTTATGGCATGCAGAGTGATAGATGCCTTTAACGCACTGCCAAGGGTAGAGGTTGAAGCTTGCATGATATGTGGTTTAAGAGGCATTTTGAGGCACAATAACATGCAGGGAATGGAGGAATATGAATCATGAGTACACAAGTAAGTTTCATTTGGCATCAAGGTCAGGACTGACATTGTGGGTCAAGGGACCTTTCTCTGTGCTATACTGTTCTGTGTTCTAAATACACCAGATACAAAATAACTGAGGAGGCTATTGGGGAAATTCCAGTCTGTGGTATGAACTAACTTCATTAGAAAGAAACCTATTTGATCACAGTTCATGGGGAATTATGCTGGGGGAAAAATACACTTTCAAAAAGAAGAATGGAAACATTGAATTAGATTGATAAATTTGATTTAGTACAGTGAAAATTTCTTGCATACCATCTATATAGATCAGTTTATTACAATAGTGTATTACAATAGTTCAAAGTAATACAGTAACAGTGCAGAGTTACAGCACAGGTAGACAGGTAAGGAGCAAGGTCATAACAAGATGTATCCTGAGGTGAAGAGTCCATCTTCTTATACTTGGGAAACATTCAGTAATCTTATAACAGCAGGATAGAAGCCATCTTTCACCCTGGTGGTACATATTTTCATGCTTTTGTATCTTCTGCCTGATGTGGAGGGTGGGGAGAGGAGAAGAGAGAATTTCTGGGATCTTTGATTATGTTGGCTGCTTTATTGAGGCAGCAAGAAGTGCGAACAATGTCTATGGAGAGGAGTCTGGTTTCCGTGATGCGCTGAGCTGTGTCCATAACTCTCTGCAGTTTCTTGTGGTCATGGGGAGACCATTTGCCATATCAAGCCATTATGCATCCAGGTAGGATGCTTCCTGTGATGCATCAATAAAAATTAGTATAAGTTGAGAGGATCATTCCAAATTTCATTAGCCTCCTGAGGAAGTAGAGCTGCTGGATAAGTATTCTTGGTCATGATGTTTGGACAAGAAAAGGCTGCTGCTTGAAACTCTTAATCCTCTTAACCTCAGCACTGTTGCTGTAAACAGGAGCATGTGCACTGCCCTGCTCTTTGTGAAGTCGATGACCAGCTCTTTTGTTCTGCTGACAGTCAGGGAAATATTGTTGTCATGGCACCATTTTACTAAGCTCTCTATATCTTTCCTGCATTCCCACTCATTACTTGAGGTATGGCCTATTGTGTTGGTATCATCTGCATGGAGTTAGAACAGAATCTTCCCACACATTCATGAGTGTAAAGGCAATAGAGTAGGGGACTGAGAACGCAACCTTGTTTCCAGTGCTGATAATAAATCATGGTGGAGATACTGCTGCCTGTCCTTACTGATTACATTAGGTCTGTTGGTCTGGAAGTCCTGATTTGAACTGTATTAACGGTATGCAAGACAAGCTTTTCACTTTATCTTGATACATATGACAATAATAACCTAATTCCAATTCCAAGTCAAAGGATCCAGTTGCAAAGGGAGGTGTTAAGTTCAAGGTTGCAGATGAACTTGCTTGGAATTATATTATTGAAGGTGGAGCTGTAGTTAATAAACGGTCAACTAAGATAGATGCTTTTATTATACAGATGCTCCAGAGATGATAGGGCCTGGGAGGGAGTCTGTCATGGAACTATTTTGGCAGAAGGCAAATTGCAGTTGGTTGAGGTTGTTTGGGAAACTGGGTTTGTGTACCAAGGTACACAGCAGTCTGAAGGAACCAAATTCCTCTTTCTGCATTGTCTTTGACTAGCTGAGATTGTCTTGCCAATATAATGGAGCTGATGAAAAGGATTTAGATTTAGTGATGTATTTTGTTGGATGTCAGTTAGTAGCACACATGAGACAAAAGCATCTCTTTTTGAAAGAACTTCAAACTTGGTAGATTCCAACATTGGTAGTAGAGTTGTTACAAACAACATAATGTTCGGAAGATATGGGGAGCAATAGTGATAATTACGTTTGACTAATTAATTATCAAAAATTTCAAATTTTTCTTTTGAATCTGGTTGATGTAGTTTCGTCATAATACCTCATCTTCCTTGTGTTCACCACAATTTGTTTACCAGTGCTGAACTCTTAAAAACACAGTTATTAACAGTTATTTCCCAGCACTTTTGAAAGAGAATTGGTAGAGGACATTGGCAGCCTGTCCTTGTATTTGCATAGCTCTGCAAACGTAAATGGCTTGTAAGGTTTGCCTTTATTAAAAAGAAAGGAGATTCAATGTGGTTAACCAGATCATAAATTATCTTGTTAGAAAGACATTTTGGAATTGTTAACTTTTCATCTGACCATGCGGCTGTGAACAGAATTTGCACTTTTGAAATTGGCGACAAAATAATCTCATTTTGTCTTCCAGTGTTTTCATTTTTCCAGCAAGTAGATTGCCCGAAACTATTGAAAAGCAAAAAAGAACTGCATTTTCTAAAATCTGAAATAAAAGCACAAAATGTATGGGATACTTACAAGTCAGGCAGCATCCGTGGAGAGAGAAATAGAGGTAATGTTTCGGGTTAACAACCTTTCAACGTAATTGAAAAAGTAGTGTTTTATGTGAGTGGAAAGAATGAAAGGAATATTGGTAATAAAGTGGAGAATGTGGTCAACCAGCTTTACAATTGCTTTTGGCACCCTTGATTGTGTCCCTAGACGATCTTGGTCTCCACCTATAACAGACTGTTGTCTTTAGAACTTTCACAGTAACTTAGAGCAGTCTTGATTTCCTCACTTTTCCAATTCTGATGAAGGGTCATTGGCCTGAAACACTTTCTCTGTTTCTCTCTTCACAGATGCTGCTTGGCCTGCTGAGTATACCGGAATTTTCTTTTCTCATTTCTCTGAGGTTGACTTTGCACTGATAGTTTACTGAAAGTACCCAGCCTTTGTCAAGCACTGGGTACACAGTTCAAATTTAGTGTTCATAAGTGTACATTTAACATGGCTTTTGAACTCTGACCTGAGTGGGACTTTTTATCCCTGTTGTATCTTTTGACCAGTTATTTCAGTGTTGTTGTGGAAGGTATTGCTTATATTGTAAAGCACCCAGAAATATATGTTGCAGTTGGTGTGTGATCAGACAGTTTTTTTAAAATTCACTCTTATTATTTTTAAATAAATCCTTTGCATATGAAAATATATTTAGTGTTGAAATGTCATTTGGGGCTTCCTCTGAAATAATTTCACAGCAGGAAAGTACAAGTTGCCATTGAGTTATTATATCAATTACATTGATGTCTAAATAGTGGCAGAAGTGATGGAATTGAACCTGTGACCACGATATGGCCATAATTTTTTTTCTAAGTTTCACTTATGGACCTGTCACAACACTGCTGGAATGTTGCCGGGTAGATGTTTAAAAATTGATTTGGGAACAATATTTTAAAATACTGAATGAAGCTGTTTATGTATTTATTTTAGACAAAATCGGAGAGCAGGCCCTTCCGACCCAAAGGGCCGCACCGCCAGCAACCCACCTATTTAACCCTAGGCTAATTTCAGGAATATTTATAATGATCAATTAACCTACTAACCACTGTGTCTTTGGGCTGTGGAAGGAAACATGCAGTCACAGAGAGAACATGACATGGGTTAAGGGTGAAGGGGGAAAAGTTTAAAAGGAACATTGGGGGGGCTTCTTCACACAGAGAGTGGTGGGAGTGTAGAATGAGCTGCCAGATGAAGTTGTAAGTGGGGGCTCACTTTTAACATTTAATAAAAACTTGGACAGGTACATGGATGAGAGGTGTATGGAGGGATATGGTCCAGGAGCAGGTCAGTGGGACTAGGCAGAAAAATGGTTCGGCACAGCCAAGAAGGGCCAAAAGGCCTGTTTCTGTACTGTAATGTTCTGTGGTTCTATACAAATTCCTTACAGACGGTGGCAGGAATTGAACTGGGTCGCTGGTGCTGTAAAGCGTCATGCTAACCGCTATGCTACTGTGCCGCTCCAATATGTTAGCTGCTCTTTAATTGTAAGCAAAGTTTAAATTTAACTAACACCACACACAAAATGTAGGTGGAACCCAGCAGAACACGCAGCATCTACAGGGAGAAGCACTGTTGACGTTTCAGGCCGAGACCTTTCGTCAGGACTAACCAAAAGGAAAGATAGTAAGAGATTTGAAAGTAATGGGGGGGAGGGGGAAATGCAAAATGATAGGAGAAGACCGGAGGGGATGGAATGAAGCTAAGAGCTGGAAAGGTGATTGGCGAAAGGGATACAGAACTGGAGAAGGGAAAGGATCATGGGACGGGAGGCCTCAGGAGAAAGAAAGGGGGGGGGGAGCACCAGAGGGAGATGGAGAACAGGCAAACAACTAAATATGTCAGGGATGGGGTAAGAAGGGGAAGAGGGGCATTAACGGAAGTTAGAGAAGTCAGTGTTCATGCCATCAGGTTGGAGGCTACCCAGCCGGTATATAAGGTGTTGTTCCTCCAACCTGAGTTTGGATTCATTTTGACAATAGAGGAGGCCATGGATAGACATATCAGAATGGGAATGGGATGTGGAATTAAAATGTAAAATTAAAAGGCCACTGGGAGATCCTGCTTTTTCTGGCAGACCGAGCGTAGGTGTTCAGCGAAACGGTCTCCCAGTCTGCGTCGGGTCTCACCAATATATGAAAGGCCACACCGGGAGCACTGGACGCAGTATACCACACCAGCCGACTTACAGGTGAAGTGTTGCCTCACCTGGAAGGACTGTCTGGGGCCCTGAATGGTGGTGAGGGAGGAAGTGTAAGGGCAGGTGTAGCACTTGTTCCATTTACAAGGATAAGTGCCAGGAGGGAGATCGGTGGGAAGGGATGGGGGGGACGAGTGGACAAGGGAGTCGCGTAGGGAGCGATCCCTGCGAAAAGCAGAAGGGGGGGGGAGGGAAAAATGTGTTTGGTAGTGGGATCCCGTTGGAGGTGGCGGAAGTTACGGAGAATTATACGTTGGAAATTCTTGCAAAAAGGCTATCCCCTTCTCACAATTCCTCCGTCTCCGCCGCATCTGCTCTCAGGATGAGGCTTTTCATTCCAGGACGAAGGAGATGTCTTCCTTTTTTAAACAAAGGGGCTTCCCTTCGTCCACCATCAACTCTGCTCTCAAACGCATCTCTCCCATTTCCCGCACATCTGCCCTCACCCCATCCACCTGCCACCCCACTCTGGATAGGGTTCCCCTTGTCCTCACCTACCACCCCACCAGCCTCCAGGTCCAACGTATAATTCTCCGTAACTTCCGCTACCTCCAACGGGTAGTTCTACATATCATATCATTTCTCTCTGCACCAGTTTCTTTCCATTCATTTAAATAGGTCCTGTGCTGAAAGTTGGTGACCAAATTCTTGAAGCTAGGTGGTGGATAATCTTTGCCGCCCTGTTGGATTCTGTGAGAGGTCGACCAGGTGTCTCAGAACTGGCATTTACTTGGATCAAAGATGTGCTCATTAAGTCCCAAACTTCTGAGTGACTCAGCTGGATTTTAAACTGAACATAAGCTCCATTGTGTGATTCATGCAGTTAACCATGGGCTTTGATTTAATAGAAAAGCAATGTTCCTAGCTATTATAGTGTTTCTTATTGATTTTTTTTTACTTTCTTCTTAGTAATTGGTTATACTGGACAACTTACAGTAAATTTGTTTTCAAACCACTCACTACGAAAATGGTCTTATTTGGTTCATGCTAAAGAAAATATCTACGTGATTAGGCCACACATCTTCCCTTGGTAATTTAAAAATTCAGTCACTTTGGGCTTTACAAGTGATGGAGAATTAATCATATTTTATGGTTCTGTAATATGGTATAGTATTTAAGGTGTACTAATGAAGTCTAAATTGTACTAACATGATTAATGAACTATTTTCTCAAACCCAAGTGTGATTACATTTGTACATTGCATCAGTAAGGAAAAAAACTTGTGTAGTTATTTTCAAATTTGGAAAAGATGAAACTTTGTCAGCTTCCCTGTATTAATATTTAATTGTTGGAGCAATTCAGATGCCAAAAATGCAATGGAAAGCAATTGGCTTTGGATCAATATTGACAATGTGCTGATCTCCAGAATGTCCAAGTTTATTGACATTTCAATGGTATACCACCACTTCAAACAAGTTCCTTCAGACCAAGGTGCACAATTCTGTATATATAACTCACACACAACACATAAAATAATATTACCACTTTATTAATTAACAAGTAATAAGGTTGATTTACAACACAGGTTAAAAAGTAAACAGTATAACAGCACTGTCTCTTCATACATAGAAACATAGAAAACCTACAGCACAATACAGGCCCTTCGGCCCACAAAGCTGTGCCAAACATCCTTAGAAATCACTTAAGGTTGATTTATACTTGTGCATATGGACTATGCCGTAGCCCTGATTTTCACTTCTGTGTCGCTCTACACCGTAGCGAGCATGTGTTGGTGTGCACCAAAACGCTAGTTGGTGGTGGGGTTTCTATGCCACTGTGTTGAGTTTCTTCGTGAGAGACATGGATGAGGAAATGCATTTCAAACATTTTCACATGTCGGCAGGTAGATTTGACGACTTGGTTCATCTATTTCGCATCGGCGTACAGACATGGTGGAGAAGAAGCAACCGGAAATGCGTAGGAGAAAATGCGATGCTACCAAGCAGACCAATCACAGTTGTTGCGGTCTGCGTCACAACGACGCATGAGTTACTTTTTTGAGAAGGTGCACGTCGCCCTATGGCGTAGGTACAGTGTAGGGTACGCGGTACCTATGGCGTAGATGCGATGCACAAGTATAAATCAGCCTTCAGGATTACCCATAGCCCTCTATTTTCCTCAGCTCCATGTACTTGTCCAGGAATCTCTTAAAAGACCCTACCATATCCATCTCCACCACTGTTGCTGGCAGCCCATTCCACGCATTCACCACTCTGCGTTTAAAAAAAACCCCAAAAAAAACCAAAAAAAAAACATCCCTGACATATCCAATGTACCTACCTCCAAGTACCTTAAAACCGTGCCCTCTTGTGTTAGCCATTTCAGCTGTGGGAAAAAGCCTCTGACTATCCACATGATCAATGCTTCTCATCATCTTATATACCTCTATCAGGTCACCTCTCATCCTCCGTCACTCCAGGGGAAAAAAGGCCGAGTTTACATAACCTATTCTCATAAGGCATGCTCCCCAATCCAGGCACCATTCTTATAAATCTCCTCTGCATCCTTTCTATGGTTTCCACATCCGTCCTATAGTGAGGCGATCAGAACTGAGCACAGTACTCCAAGTGGGGTCTAACCAAAGTCCTATATAGCTGCAGCATTACCTCTCGGCTCTTAAATTCAATTCCAAGATTGATGAAGGCCAATACACCATATGCCTTCTTAACCACAGAGTCAACCTGTGTAGCAGCTTTGAGTGTCCAATGGACTCGGACCCCAAGATCCCTCTGATCCTTCACATTGCCAAGAGTCTTTCCATTAATACTATATTCTGCCATCATATTTGACCTACCAAAATGAACCACCTCACACTTATCTGGGTTGAACTCCATCTGCCACTTCTCACCCCAGTTTTGCATCCTGTCAACTTCCTGCTGTAACCTCTGACAGACCTCCACACTATCCACAACACCTCCAACCTTTGAGTCATCAGCAAATTTACTAACCCATCCCTTCATTTCTTCATCCAGGTCATTTATAAAAATCACGAAGAGTAGGGGTCCCAGAACAGATCCCTGAGGCCACCCCACTGGTGATCAACCTTCATGCAGAATATGACCCACCTACAACCACTCTTTGCCTTCAGTGGGCAAGCCAGTTCTGGATCCACAAACCAATGTCCCCTTGGATCCCATGCCCCCTTACTTTCTCAATAAGCCTTGCATGGGGTACCTTGTCAAATGCCTTGCTGAAATCCATATACACTCCATCTACTGCTCTACCTTCATCAATGTGTTTAGTCACATTCTCAAAAAGTTCATTCAAGCTCGTAAGGCACAACTTGCCTTTCACAAAGCCATGCTGACTATTCCTAATCATATTACGCCTTATCAAATGTTCATAAATCCTGCCTCTCAGGATCTTCTCCATCAACTTTCCAACCACTGAAGTAAGACTCACTGTTCTATAACTTACTGGGCTATCTCTACTCTCTTTCTTGAATAATGGAACAACATCCGCAACCCTCCAATCCTCTGGAACCTCTCCTGTCCCCTTTGATGATGCAGAGATCATTGCTAGAGGCTCAGCAAACTCCTCCCTTGCCTCCCACATTAGCCTGGGGTACATCTCGTCCAGAACCAGTGACTTATCCAACTTGATGCTTTCCAAAAGCTCCAGCACATCCTCTTTCTTAATATCTACATTCTCAAGCTTTTCAGTCTGCTGTAAATCATCCCTACAATTGCCAAGATCCTTTTCTGTAGTGAATACTGAAGCAAAGTACTCATTAAGTACCTTTGCTGTCTCCTCCGGTTCCATATACACTTTTCCATTGTCACACTTGATTGGTCCTATTCTGTCACGTCTTCCCCTCTTACTCTTCAAATACTTGTAGAATGCCTTGGGGTTCTCCTTAATCCTGTCTGCCCAGGCCTTCTTATGGCCCCTTTTGGTTCTCCTAATTTCTTTCTTAAGCTCCTTCCTGCTAGCCTTATAATCTTCTAGATCTCTATCATTACCTTGTTTTTTGAACCTTTCATAAGCTCTTCTTCTTGCCTAGATTAACAACATTATGAGACCTGGGCGATGGCAGGGAGCTCAGCCGTCTCATGACCTGAGAGAAGAAGCTGTTTCCTATCCTAACAGTCCTTGTCCTAATGCTAGATACTTCCTGCCTGATAATAGAAGGTCAAAGAGATTTTGGTTTAATGGGAGGGATCATTGAGGATGCTAAGGCAGCACTTCTGGTAAATATCTTGGCTGGGTTGGAGAGAGACCCTAATGATCTTCTCAGCAGTCCTTACAACCCTTTGTAGGATCTTGTGGTCAGATGCCTTGCAGTCCTTATCCCAGACACTGATGTAGCAGGTCAGAACATTCTCAGTGGTTGATTGAATGTTTACATTTGTTCAAACTATTCCCATTTAACCCCACAAAATACCCCACAAAGGACTTTCAGTTAGTCCTGACGAAGGGTCTCGGCCCGAAACGTTGACAGTGCTTCTCCCTATAGGTGCTGCCTGGCCTGCTGCGTTCCACCAGCATTTTGTGTGTGTTGCTTGAATTTCCAGCATCTGCAGATTTCCTCGTGTTTACTTTTTTTACATATTTTTTGAGAATTTTTTTTAATATAAACACAGTTTTAATAGATCAGTAATTGGAGGAATTTGAAAACATTAAAAAAATTAAGCAGTGCTTCATCCAGGGAGATAAACTGCTCTCCAGATTGGGTTTATGTTAGTCTCTTAAGGTATTGCGAGGAAGGGACTCAGTACTTACTGCTGAGCTGATTTTGGATGATGACCAAGTTCGCCAAGATCTAGATCACTGTTTCATATGGGTTGGCTGGTTCTTGCATGTATATCCTTTATATTTAACAGGATTTGGATTTATAATTCATTCCCTCTGAATTTGTTTTATAATACAAATTCTCCTTGGTGTATTTAGCTATTAAAATAAGTAACTGAGACTGTATGATTGTTTTCATCTGGTTTTCTGCTTGCTTTGTTTTCTGTTTTTCCTTCTGGATGGACACCCAAGGTCAAGCATGATTTTGTGCACTCTGAGCAACCATTGATGCTGTTGTGGAAATGACAGATTGGATAGGTGGTGACTGATGGGGCATGTGACTAATAAAGCTAATTATTATGCTTTGTAACTCCAAAACATTAAACTAATTCAAACGAAGACATGAGAGTCCAAAATGTGGTCTAATTTTGTTTTTACTTTAAATGAGGTGTGCATATATCACGTGGTAGAGTGATGACATATGCAATTCATGTATTTATACATATAACCCGTAATGAATTATTTAAATGTCCAAGAATGCTTAATCAATATATATATATATATATATAAGATGATTCAAATATTATTGAGATATTAAATACACAACACTAATCTTTTTTAAAAAATCTTTAAAAAGACTTACCATACAAAATGCTGGAGGAATTCAACAGGTCAGGCAGCATCTATGGAAATTTTCAGCCAGGGACAGTGGAGGTGTTCTTCAAGGAGTCTTTAAGTCTGTCCTTCAGCTGTTACCTTCTCAGTAAACTCTTCTGATTTCACAGGCCACTGGAATGACAAATGAAACAATGTCAGTGTTCTCTTCCTTTTTATCACTGGTTTAGAGGTGTACCATATTTAAAAACTACAGGCCTTCTTTTATTTATTTATATTTATTTTTGTGTATGTTTTCAGTCAGCATTTAAAATAACTAGTTACCAGTGGAAGAGTAGGGAATTGGGGACACAGTTTTCTGTCTGGAACACTCATGTCATATCCTTGTTTAAAGATTTATTTTCATTTGTAAAAGCCATAGAACTGTGTGACCCAGTTTGTGTTGAAAAATGACTCTACTTGTGTACATTGGTATTAATTTTAAAACTTAACAGATAGAAATTTTGTATATAACTTATTTTCACACCCTGATGCACTTGGGACTACGTTATTAAAAATTTGTGTTAGTGTGGGAAAGAATTTTAATTTCTCCCTGTCCTTCTTATCCTACTCTATTTGTCTCTACTGCTGGATGAAAGTGTAATTAACCCTTTAATGAGAAGGGTTTGATTTTCACTAGTGCAAAAGAAGTCCTGTCAATGATAAAGTTAGGGCTTGCAGTGAAGGCTTTGGACAGGGATAAATCATAGTTCTAGCAGTATGATTGAAATTGTAATGCAGTCAGTTAACTCAAGTCTAAATTAGTACCCACAATTCTGTTGCTGATTTTCATTGTCTTCAGCGCCTCCACTACCCGTAAAAAAGCAGTTCAATAAATCATCAAGCAAATTCTGCTCCACCAAGGTTCATAATCCCACCTAATTGAAATTTGCAGATAGTTTAGTCCAAAACAAAATAATGGTGAAGCAGTGCATTGATGTCACATCTTTACAGTCACCCTTCACCTATGGGAAAAATTAAATGTGCCTGACCAGGAGTGGAGAAAATTTGCACCAGGTACCATGATGGTTAAAGAACCAACTTTTGCATTTTCAGTGGTTCAATTGTTCTATTTAATAGCAAATAGTGTATGCAGTATACAACCTGAAATTCTTACTCTTTGCAGACATCCATGAAACAAAAAACCCCAAAGAATTGAATGATAGAAAACCCCAAAGAACCTCAAAGCCCCCCTCCCGCTTCCCAAATACAAGCAGCAGCAAACATCAACGCTCCCTCTCCTCTATCAGCCTCTGCAAAAGCATCAGCACCCACTATGCAACCAATAACAAAGCCCCCCAAAGAGAACATCATCTAGAGTCCATCAAATAAGCCACCGCCCATCCCAACAATTTGATATCCCACAGGCTCTCTCTCACTAATGAGGGAGAGAGAGATGTCACTTCTGCCACAGTGAGAAGGGAGGCCAACTGCTCGCTGTTTCAGTGTTAACAATCTGCAGCATCACTTATTTCAACAGCAGCGTACACTGCTGTCTCAATGTTCGTATCTTCTGCGATGCTTTAGTCAGCGACACCGGCGAGGAATCGGGTTGTCTGCAGGGCCGCACCCCAAAGATGCACATCTTCCAGGTCACTCCTGGAGATGTCAAAAGTGCTAAGCCGCTTGGCAAACTCCAAGAGCAGGAACCCACTGCCATGAAGAACCACAGTTTGAGTGCAGCTGTGAATAATGGATTTTGACAGGACCCCAGCCGCCTTGAAAGGAAAGAAGAGACATTAAAGAGAAGAAATTAAATTGTTTGACAGATGAACTGGAAGAAGTTGCCCTTTGGCGATATCTTTAGCTCTTCCTCCTGGAAGAGGAGCTTTTTACAATTGGAGAGAGGAATGGAGGTAAATTGTATGGGGTAAATTGGAATAGACCTAGTGATGCAAAACTGTATCATTGTAGTCAAGTATAACAGTAGCATGATAATGCTTTCTCATCATTTACAACCTCAGCACTTAGGATAGTCCTCATTTTATCATTACCATCAGGCATGTGATCAACCTATGTTCATTAAATATGGAAGGATGAAAATAACAAAATTAGCATGCTGATGATGTAGTTATGCAGGAACTTAAATAAGTTCTATGAATCAGACCAAGTTTTTGCAATTGTACCAGAATCAGTTTCTCAGCCAGGAGAATGTTGTGCTAGTGCAGAAAATTGACTGAGGCATTTCCCACCATATTCAGCATCATGCTGTCTGGATGATTCAGCTCTGCAGCCTCCTGAGATCTTCTCAAAGCAAGTACAGTCGGCCCTCCTTATCCGCGGGGGATTGGTTCCAAGACCCCCTGCGGATACCAAAAAAATGCGGGTGCTCAAGTCCCTTATTTAACCTGTCTCAGTGCGGTGGTCTTTAGGACCCAGTGGAACCCCGGACGTTATTTAACATGTCTCAGTGCGGTGGACATTAGGACCTGGCGGCGCAGCTCTGAATCCGCAGTGTTACTGTTCATGAAAATAATCACAATCACGATTGAAAATAAGGTGGAAGTAATAAAGCAATCGGAAAGAGGTGAAATGCCATCGGTCATTGGAAAAGCGTTAGGCTACAGTCCGTCAATGATCGGAACAATTTTAATGGAGCATGTGAAAGGCCCTGCCCCAGGGAAAGCTACAATTATTACTAAGCAACGCAGTGGTTTAATTATTGAAATATGTATGTTTTTTAAGTGTTTTATATGCATAGAAAGGTAAAATATGTACTCTATACTAAGAAAAGCGTTTGACTAACTGACGCTAAATAATACCGGATGTACTTAAAGAGACTCAGGAATGGAACTCATTCATAACCTGGGGACTGCCTGTACTTTTAAGTAATTTCTAGATTATTTATAATTCCTAATACAATGTAAATACTATGTAGATAGTTGTTATTCTGTATTGTTCAGGGAATAATGACAAGAAAAAATAGTCCATACATGCTCAAACAATGAGTGCTGGAGAGAGAATTTCCGGGCTTTCCCGATCCACGGTTGGTTGAATCCGCGCATGCAGAATCCGTGGATAAGAAGGGCCAACTGTATTCAACCAATTTGGTTCATTCCTAGTGGTTCCAAGAAATTGTTGGGTGCACTGATTAATGGAATGGTAATGGACACCATTACATCCCATCTGTGCTCTGAGACCCTGTGCTCCAGGACTGGTCATACTTCTGGCCAGTTATGGATGTCATTGATGTTGACAGGAAGACTAATGCCAAGTAGGAAAGAAATCAGGTGAAATCTATTTAGCTTACTGTTTGTCTGGCACTCAATCAAATGCAAAACACTAGTAGTAGGCACAATACAGTTGGCCCTCCTTATCCGCGAGGGATTGGTTCCTGGACCCCTCGCGGATACCAAAAAACGTGGATGCTCAAGTCCCTTATTCAACCTGCCTCAACGCGGTGGACCTTAGGACCCTAGGACCCAGTGGAACCCCAGACCTTATTTAACCTGTCTCAGTGCGGTGGACTTTAGGACCTGGCAGCGGAGCTCTGAATCCACAGTGTTTTTGTTCATGAAAATAATCACGATCACGATTGAAAATAAAGTGGAAACAATAAAGCAATTGGAAAGAGATGAAATGCCCTCGGTCATTGGAAAAGTGTTAGGCTACGTCGGTCAACGGTTGGAACAATTTTAAAGGATAAAGTGAGAAAGGCCCTGCCCCAATGAAAGCTACAATTATTACTAAGCATCGTAGTGGTTTAATTATTGGGTTTTGAATTTTTGATCCTCCACATCAACCTGGCATGGATGGAGAGCGCACTCGGGAGCAGTCTGTCATTGGATCGAACTCAGGAACTTCCATTCCCGAGCCTGGCACTGAAACATACCTTCTTTAGCGTTTTATATTATTAGAAAGGTAAAATATATACTATATACTAAGACAAACGTTTGACTAACTGACTTTAATAATACCGGATGTACCTCTTCCGACTTAATTAGTAAGAGAACTTCCGATTTTTTTCAATCCCGATCCACGATAACCCACGCACATCCTCTTTAAATCATCTCTAGATTACTTATAATACCTAATACAATGTAAATGCTATTTGCATTGTTTAGGGAATAATGACAAGAAAAAAGGTCTGTACATGCTCGAACAACAAGTGCTGGAAGAACACTACAGGGTTTTCTTGATTTGCTGTTGGTTGAATTCGCGCATGTGGAACTCCTAGATAAGGAGGGCCGACTATTATTGGCATTTACTTAACAACAACAACAACAACCCAAAGACATTAAACAAGATGTCTTCTGTTAAAACCCTATCATTGTTGCAAAATATTTACATAATAATGGGATCATTACACAGTGTAATTGACATGTATTTAATGCCTCGTTGTTATCTAACTGCAGTCCACCTTTGGACTCTGAGTAAAGAACAAGAATCATTCAGCCACTTCCCTAGAGCCAAGTGAGGCACACAGACTCTGAGACTGCACTTTAGGCTATGTCCACACTACACCGGATAAATCCGTAACCAAAGCTTTTTCTCTTCATTTTTACCCTCCGTCCACACTAAAACAGCGTTTTTATCCCCCGAAACCGGAGCTTTTCTGAAACGCTCTCCAAAGTGTGTAATTTTGAAAACGCCGGATTGGCCAGAGCAGTGTGGATGGGGTAACCGGAGAAATCTGAAAATGCTATCAGACGGCAGCGTGCTATTTCATCGTTTTCTTGAACGCAACCTAACAATTTCAGAACAGATGGCAATGAGACTGACGTCAGAAGAGTTAGAAATGTACTCACCAAATACTTTGACCCATAACTTACTGAATAAATAATTATATTCACTTTGCCCTGTTTTCTGTCCTTGCTCATATGAAGGTGGTTTTACCTATTTATGCAAGTACTTCTCTGACAATAGATGAGTAACAGCCTAATGTAACATTGTATGGAAATACAAGATAACACTGATGCAGACATATTTCATACATTTAAAAAGGGGCTTTATTAATGCAACAGAGTTAGTCAGTTTTTCAATGTTCGTTGTCAGCTGGGTCAATCTGTCCGTGAACTCCCTGTCGGTTATCTCCGTATGCTCCAGTATTTGTTTTTTTTACTTTTAAGTTCTGCGCAAGAGCCAACAGCTGTCCGTCGTTTTAAGTTTTTCTAGTCTGTAACTACACAAACGCGCACTTTCACGACGAGATTCGACACCAAACATATCGCTTGTTTTCGGTAGATGTGTCCTGCGCATGCGCAGTAGGAGGAGATTCACCAAAATCTCCATTTCAATGTGGACAGAGATATTTTTAAAAATGCATATTGAGGACACCTATCGCTTTTACGTGAAACCGGCATTCAAAATTACCCGGTCTAGTGTGGACATAGCCTCAGTTTTGTTGAATAACAGAATACAGAATAACACATTGAAATGAAGCTTCAGCATGTCTGGAAGAAGTTGACTGGGCTTCCTATTGAAGGTATCATAGCTCTAAAATTATCGAGTTTAAGTTCATTTAATTGTCATTCAACCATACACATTTAGTCAGCTATATGAAACAGCATTCCTCCGGGGCCAAGGTGTAAAACGTAGGACATATAGAAATCATTAATCACAAAAATGATATTAGCACAAATCCCAAAGATTGATGATGTATTGGATGTTGTCCTGGAACCACATTTCTGTAAGAATGTACGCAGCAGTTCCTCATCTTGTGCTGGGTTGGCCGCACAACAGCTGAGGCCGCACATCTCCCCTGCTGTCGGATACAGGCGAACAAAATTATGAGGGGTATACATATTCCTATTTGGACAAGTAGGACAGCACGCTGTGGATCACATGTTTTGTTTTCTCAAGTGCCTTCAATACCAGACAGTCCTCATTGCTGTAGGGAAAAGGTCCGTTCGGTGCAGGTTGGCACTTCCATTGTATCCCAGATAACAGAGTATCTGACACACTGTTTGTGTGGCTTCAGAGTTGTATGTCGGACATGGCTATAAGCAGCTCTGGGACCCCATATGGGTCTGTACTGGCTCTCTTCCTGTTTACCTCGGACTTTAGATATAACACTGAGTCATGTCATATGCAGAAATTCTCTGGTGGAGGACTCTGGCAAATGGTGCAAGCTGAATAATCTGCAACTCAACATCAGTACGACAAAGGAGATGGTGATGGACTTTAGGAAGACTAAGCCTGCACTGCTCCCTGTTACTATTGATGGTGAGGATGTGGATGTGCACCTGCATGACAGACTTGAGTGGAGCACCAGCATAGAGACTGTATACAAGAACGGCCAGAGTAGCCTCTACTTCTTGAGGAGACTGAGGTCCTTGGAAAATACAGGCCTTGCCCTCACATGTTCTACCAGTCTGTTGTCACCAATACAATCTATGCAGTGGTGTGCTGGGAGAATGTCATCAACATAGGTGATGCCAATAGTCAATAAACTGATTGGAAAAGCTGGCTTTGTTATATGAATCAAACTGGACACACTGGAAGCTGTGGTAGAACAAAGGACCCTACAGAAAATCCTGGCAATTCTGGACAATGTTTCTCACCCTCTGCACGTCACTTTGGCTGAACAGAGGAGCACTTTTAGTGATAGACAACTGCACTGCTCCAAAGAGTGCTATATCGGGTAATAAAACTTTGGCCATTAGGGTCTATAATGAGTTAACCTATAGCCAGGGAAGTGATTTCCTCTTTGAGATGACATTTTTTATTCTTTCTACTTCTCTTCTAATATTTATATCTGCGCACTTGTAATTCTACTGTGACACTGTAATTTCCTTTGGGATCAATAAAGTATCTATGTCTCTGTCTGTATGGTAAATGCAAGTAGGCTTTTTCCATTGAGGTTGGATGGGATTACAACAAGAGGTCATGGGTTAACGGTGAAAGGTTTAAGGGGAACATGAAGGGAAACTTCTTTACTCAGAGGGTCATAAGAGTGTGGAATTAACTGCCAGCACAAGTGGTGCATGTGAGCTCGATTTCAATGTTTAAGAGAAGTTTGGATAGGTATGTAGTTAGTAGGGATATGGAGGGCTAATTTCCTGGTGCAGTTTAACTGTTTTCAGCATGGACTAAATGAGTGTATCTGTGCTGTACTCCTCTGAGACTATGATCTTCTCTTCCCAAGACCTTTCATGTTATAATTGCATCTCAGAAGATAGTGGCATACCATGTCAGTTATATAAAATATTTAGATTTGGAGAGGTACATTGTATATAGAACATGAAACCAAACATCAAAATTATCTTTGGTAGAAAAACAAACATAATACTGGAGGCATTTCATTTCCTAGTTTATCACAGTGGTTAGTGAATTAGTTTAAGATTGACAATGCCACAAACATTTTTCCTTTACATCCAAACACAATAGACTGGTGTTCTGCATAGTCAATGTAAAAAAAGTAAGTGCTATGTTATGAAGATGAATCTGCATTACCACCTGAACCATATGACAATTTGCATAGAATTAATGATGTTGGGAAAATTCACATGTGGCTGAAAGTTCAAAGTTGTAGAAATGGGCAGTGATGAATATGGGGTAAAGTGGGAGCTGTAGCACTGGGACAAGTGTTCCAGTTAATTAAGGAGGTACAGTGGATTTAAAATTAAAGAATCAGGAAAAAAGGTCAAGGTTGCGAAAGTGGTTGGACTAGGACAACCAATTGGTGTTATTTACACCCAGGAACCTGAAGTTTTCACCATCTCCAACTCAGCTCCACTGAGGCATGTGGTGAAATTTACTCTGCCCCTCTTCCTGAATACAGGAAGATTCGTGCAGAGTATTGCTTTAAATTATTTATTCTTTATTATTAATTCTCCAGTCTCATATTCCAGATATCCCACACTTAGCTTACTCTCTTTTATATAATCCCTACAAACTCTTATTTTTATTTTGATATTGCTTGCTGGTTCCTTAAAAAAATCCCAGCCTTCTGGTCAACCACTAACCTTTGCCACTATATTTGCTCTAATTTTGATTTAATATTTCATTAGTGGCTAAATAGACCAAAATAACTGCATCCTCACTCTCACTTCATGTTCTTCTCCAATCCAAAAGAGAACTCAGGCACCATGTTGGCAACATGGGCTTTGAGATTCTGCTTCTGCTGCAGAGAAGAGTGTTTGTTTTCTAACTCTTTTTACCCCTACTTGAATGCATCCTCTCCACATGCCATGATGCAATGGATGGTTTGCACTTCCCCACTGTAGTTCCTGCTTCAACCAAATGACCACGGCGTAAAAAAAGTCTTTTCTATCAGAGGTGTACCACATGGATTGGTGCTTAGGCCTTTACGTTCTATAATTTATAAATGACTTGGATGAAGGACTTTAAGTTACGATTCTTATGAGATATGTAAATTTTCTATTGCTGCAAAGCTAGGAATGAAAGTACATTGTGGAGAGGATATACAAAGGCTACAAAGAAAAGTAGATAGTTTAAGTCAGTGAGCAAGATCTGGTAACTTCCAAAATGTGAAAGAATCAGAGTGAGAATCAGGTTTATTATCACCAGCATGTGTCGTGAAATTTGTTAACTTAGCAGCAGCAGTTCAATACAGTACATAATATAGATGAAGAAAAAAAAGTAAATCAATTATAGCATATGTATATTGAATAGATTAAAAAATTGTGCAAAAACAGAAATAATATATATTTAAAAAGTGAGGTAGTGTTCATGGGTTCAAAGTCCATTTAGGAATCAGATGGCAGAGGGGAAGAAGCTGTTCCTGAATCACTGAGTGAGTGCCTTCAGGCTTCTGTACCTCCTACCTGATGGTAACAGTGAGAAAAGGGCGTGCCCTGGGTGCTGGAGGTCCTTAATAATGGACACTGCCTTTCTGAGACACCGCTCCTTGAAGATGTCCTGGGTACTTTGTACACTAGTCCCCAAGATGGAGCTGACTAAATTTGCAACCCTCTGCAGCATCTTGAGGTCCTGTACAGTAGCCCCCCCCCCCCCTCCCCCATACCAGACAGTTATGCAGCCTGTCAGAATGCTCTCCACGGTACATCTATAGAGGCTTTTGAGTGTATTAGTTGACATACCAAATCTCTTCAAACTCCAAATGAAGTATCGCCGCTGTCTTGCCTTCTTTATGACTGCATTTATGACTGAGGACCTTCTTTAGGTCCTCAGAAAGAAATTTAAAAAGCAGGTAATCTAAATAGTGAGAAATTGCAGAGGGAGCTGGGTTTTGTGTATGATTCGAAAAAGGCTAATAATATACAGGAACAGTACAGGATTAAGATAACTACAGAATGTTATTGTTTATTTCCAGGAGAATTGAATATAAAGATAGTGAATTTATTGTTGTGGGACCATATGTGGAGTATTGTGTACACCTTATTTATGAAAGTTTACAAGGAGAACTGGAAATGAGGCATAATGTCTTCTATTATTGTTACAATGGAACTCTTGCTGTAGAGTTTTTGAATATTTTTAAGGCTGAGGGAGATAGATTCTTGATAAGCAAGGGGTTGAAAGGTTACCATGGATAGATGCGAATTTGATTACAATCGGATCAACTATGATCTTAATAAATTCTGGGCAAGCTTGAGGGGCCGATCAGCCGATTTCTGCTCCTAATTCAGGTGTGTGTATGATTGTAGAGTTTTTGAGCTAATTCATTGTCATGCTATATATATCTAAGATGAGTGAACACTGCTGGTTGTCACAGTAAGTTGAGCATAAATGATGGCTGTGTGCCCACTTCAACATAAAGGATAGCATTTGTTATTTTGTAATTGTGCACTTTCAACTGCTTCAGCTCTCTTGGCTTTGGATTTTCTGTAATGCAGTACTTCTGAAGAACATTGGACTACTAATTTATCATCTTCACTGTAGTTTCCTTGTAAGTTATTGTTCTGTGCATCTGATGTTAAATAGATTCAGGCCTTGCACAGAAAGGCGATGTTTGGTAGCCGTTGAGCCTTAGAATTTACAGAAGAGTTTCCAAAGTTCTTCAAGGTAAATTGAGTCTGTAGAGCAGTGAATATCAGAATCCGGTTTATTATCACCGGCATGTGACGTGAAATTTGTTAACTTAGCAGCAGCAGTTCAATGTAATACATAATATAGCAGAGAGAGAGAAAAAAACATAAACAAGTAAATCAATTACATGTAATGAATAGATTATTTAAAAATGTGCAAAAACAGAAATACTGTATATTAAAATGTGAGGTAGTGTCCAAAGCTTCAAAGTCCATTTAGGAATCGGATGGCAGAGGGGAAGAAGCTGCTCCTGAATCGCTGAGTGTGTGCCTTCAGGCTTCAGTACCTCCTACCCGATGGTAACAGTGAGAAAAGGGCATGCCCTGGGTGCCGGAGGTCCTTAATAATGGATGCTGCCTTTTTGAGACACTGTTTCCTAAAGATGACCTGGGTACTTTGTAGGCTAGTACCCAAGATGGAGCTGACTAGATTTACAACTTTCTGCAGCAGTAGTCCCCTCCATACCAGACAGTGATGCAGCCTGTCAGAATGCTCTCCACGATACAACTACAGAAGTTTTTGAGCATATTTGTTGACGTGCCAAATCGCTTCAAACTCCTAATAAAGTATAGCCGCTGTCTTGCCTTCTTTATGTAGTACATCAGTATGTTGGGTCCAGGTTAGATCCTCAGAGATCTTGACACCCAGGAACTTGAAGCTGCTCATTCTCTCCACTTCTGATCCCTCTTTGAGGATTGGTATGTGTTCCTTTGTCTTACCCTTCCTGAATTCCACAATCAGCTCTTTCGTCTTACTGACATTGAGTGCCAGGTTGTTGCTGTGGCACCTTTCCACTAGTTAGCATATCTCACTCCTGTACGCCCTCTCGTCACCACCTGAGATTCTACCAAGAATGATTGTATTGTAAGCAAATTTGTAGATGGTATTTGAGCCATGCCTAGCTACACAGTCATGTGTATACAGAGAGTAGAGCAGTGGGCTAAGCACACACCCCTGAGGTGCGCCATTGTTGATCGTCAGCGAGGAGGATATGTTATCTCCAATTCGCACAAATTGTGGTCTTCTGGTTAGAAAGTTGAGGATCAAATTACAGACGGAGGTACAGAGGCCAAGGTTCTGCAACCTCTCAATCAGGATTGAGGAAATGATGGTATTAAATGCTGAGCTATAGTCGATGATAAGCATCCTGTCATAGGTTTTTGTGCTGTCTAGGTGGTCTAAAACCATGTGAAGAACCATGGAGACTGTGTCTACTGTTGGCCTATTGTGACGATAGGCAAATTGCAATGGGTCTAGGTCCTTGCTGAGGCAGGAGTTCAGTTTAGTCATAACCAACGTCTCAAAGCATTTCATCACAGTCGATGTGAGTGCTACCGGGCAATAGCTGTTAAGGCAGCCCACATTATTCTTCTTTGGCACTGGTATAATTGTTACCTTTTTAAAGCAAGTGGGAACTTCTGCCCGTAGCAGTGCGAGGTTGAAAATGTCCTTGAATACTCCCTCTAGTTGGTTGGCTCAGGTTTTCAGAGCCATACCAGGTACACCATCAGGACCTTCTGCCTTGCAAGGGTTCACTCTCTTTAAAAATAGTCTAACATCAGCCTCTGAGACAGAGATCACAGGGTCATCAGGTATAGCAGGGATCTTCATAGCTGTAGTTGTGTTCTCCCTTTCAAAGCGTGCATAGAAGGGGTTGAGTTCATCTGGTAATGAAGCATCGCTGCTATTCATACTTTTGGGTTTCGCTTTGTAGGAAGTAGTGTCTTGCAGTCCCTGCCAGAGTTGCAGTACACCTGATATTGCCTCCAACCTCGTTTGAAATTGTCCCTTTGCCCTTGAAATAGCCCTCCGCAAATCATACCTGATTTTCTGGTACAGGCCTGGGTTGCCAGATTTGAATGCCACAGATCTAGTCTTCAGCAGACAACATATCTCCTTTTACCTTTTTTATATCAGATTTGTGTCTACTAGTTTTCATACTTTTTATGGATAATGTATGTAAGCTGCAGATTTAATATGTACAGAGGATTCCAGTTAATTGGGACACATTGGCACCGATATATTTTGGCCCAATTAAGTGGTAAAAAAGACAAATTACAATTTAACTGAGTAACAAATTATGTATTTAACTAAAATACAGAACAAATTAGAACACTGCTAATACTTCTACAGTACTATAAAACTGTGTATTAGTTCCTAATAATTATCAACAGAGGAATTCATCCAGAGTATGCTGTTACGTTCTTTTGATTGACTGTAAATGAACAAAATCAGTGCAGACACCTAATGCAGATAATGGACTGTCTTCATACAATGGTTTTGACAATTGCATCCTTCAAATTTTTATTTTCATTGTAACATTCAAGATGATTGTCAATACCTTCAAATTCTTTGTAGGTCCTAACTTGTTGAAGTAGTGAAATCGTTTATTTTCACTGCCAGCTGTTTCTGGCATCTCCCAAGTCTGAATGTTTAAAATCACAGTGAGAAAAACAGTTCTGAATTGTCTTACTGCTTATTTCTCATCCGTAATCAGACAAAATTCATTGCTTTTTGAACTCAAACTCATTGAATTGAATTTATTTAAATCTTGCATCAATCCCACAGAATGAGGGAGTAAAAATCTTTGTATTATGACTCTGCTGCAATGTACAGACATGAATTTAAAAATCTAATGGCTTGTAGAAAGAAGCTGTCCTGTAGATTGTTGGTCCTGGCTTTAATGCTGCAGTACTATTTGCCAGACGGAAGCAGCTGAAACTGTTTATGGTTGGGGTGACTGAAGTCCCCAATGATCTTCCAAGCCTTCTTTACACACCTGCTGCTGTAAGTGTCCTCAATGGAGGGAAGTTCACATCCACAGATGCACTGGACTGTCTGTAGCACTCTCTGCAGTGCTCAGCGATCAAAGATGGTGCTAGTCCCGTACCAGGCAGTGATACAGCCAGTCAGGATGCTCTCCATGGTGTCCCTGTAGAAGATCTTGAGGATTTGGGGGCTCATGCTGAACTTCTTGAGTCACCTGTGGTGGAAGAGAAGCTGTTGTGCTTTGTTTTTTGCCACAAAGCCGGTGTGTACAGTCCAGGTGAGATCTTTGCTGATATGTATACCGAAGAATTTGAAACTACTCACCCTCACAACTACAGTCCCATGGATGTTGATTGAGGTGAGCCTGTCTCCATTCCTCCTGTAATCCACAATCAGCTCTTTTGAATTTTGGGCATTGAGGGAGAGGTTGTTATCTTGGCACCACTGTGTCAGGGTTTTAACCTCTCCTCTGTAGGCTGTCTCATTACCGCTATAAGTAAGGCCGAACAATGTCAAGTCATCTGCAAATTTGATCAGTAGGTTGGAGCTGTGTGTGGCACCACAAACATGGGTGTAAAGGGATTAGAGGAGGAGTAGAGTAGAAGAATAACTGGCGATATTTAAAAACTGTTCACTCTAAGCATGGTGTGGTGTCTAAACACCACAGGTACATGAAACTGACACTAGTTAGAAACTGTTTGGCAACAGACTCCAGTCCCAATTAAGCAAATAAACGAAGAGAATCTGCTATTTTCTCTTTTATTTTCATTTAAGAAATATCCCAAATAAGCAGCTACCTCGATTAACCGAAATCTACTGTAGTTCTTTTTGATTTTAAGGATTTTGATCTTTGCAGGAAATGCTTACTAAAATAGTTTATTTATTAATAAAGCAGGATAGTATAAACATAATACATTTTCAGATTAGTGTAAGGCAGAAATCATCTGTAACAGTTGTTGCTAGAGTTGACCTTCCAACTGTGTGTATCTTCTTCCACCACCTGGCCATTGAAGCTCTTTAAATATAATCATCTCCTTAATGCTCAGGATTTTGACCTGGGTGAAGATGCTGATATTGGTTCACTTATCCCTGCCAGAGGGTTTGAAAGATTTTGCGGAGGCTCTGTCATTTTTACTTCAGTGCTTTAACATGCTCACTATAAACTGCACAAGTTCATTTGCTGTGCAGAAGGTCATGATGGGTCACTGCTGCTTGAGAAGCCATGAGACTGGATATGAATTTCAGTCTTTGGTTGTTGAAGGCTTTGATGGTTCATTGGAGAGGATGGTGGATTTCATCCTCCATGTTTGCATTCATAAGTAGTGCTTTCAAGGTCTGGGTAGTGATCCACATTGACCAGAGTCTCATTGTGGATCTTGTAAGAACAACTAAGAAATATGAGCAAAAATAGGCTATTCAGCTGATCAAGCATATTCTGTCATTCATTAAGGATCAAGGATCAACTTGATTCACCATTTTTAGGTATTTGCTGTGGTGTGTTGATCAGGATATGACATACAACAAAAAACAATATTCAACAATGATAACAAATAAAGAATTATATAAAAAATAAAGTTAGAGGTTAAAGTACAGATATGAAACAAAAAATTGCATATATACAGAAATACCAGCATATATTTACAATGTAAACAGCATTATAAAAAGTGACATACACAAAATGCTGGAGGAACTCATCTATGGAAATGAATAATAGATGCTTCTGACATGCTGAATTCCTCCAGCATTTTCTGTGTGTTGCTTTCAATTTTCAGCATCTGCAGAATTTCTTGTTTATTATAAGGAGTGTTTTGAAGTGTTTACTGTGATGAGGGTAATAGATAAGGGGGGGGGCTATGAGGGAGCTAATTAGAATGGTTGATCAGATTAACTGCCTGGGGGAAGGAACTTTTAAGATGGTGTGAACCTTTTTGTTTGATAGTTCTATAGTGGTTTCCAGAAGGGAACTTTAGGAAAAGGCAGTTTTTCTGGGTGAGTAGTATCTTTCCTGCCTGATTCTTTGTCCTTGAAGCATACAAGTCCTGCAGGGATGTTAGACTGCAGCCAATGACCTTTTCTGCTGACCTGACAGTTTGCTGTAGTTTTTGTGTATTGTGAGAGGATGCTGTTCCAACCTTGATTAATAAAGGAGCACACACTGCTGCCCTTAGCCATATCGCATATCTTGGGATTCTGATTGACTCTGTGTACCTGAAAACCTAGGATAGCTCTACAGTATTGTCCGGGATGGAATCATTCAGTCATATCTCTGTAAAGCAATAGACTGCAGTGAGGGAGTAGCCTCTTTTGGTGCTGATAGGAGATATCAGATCTTTTACCTCAGCACCACTTCCTTGCACTATTTCATATTCCTTGCTTGCATTATTAAACAGAAATATTTTGATCTTTTTTCTTGCATGTGTTCACTTGAGGTGTTAAGAGTTGCACATCACTGGTGAGTGGTATATTTTGCTTTATTTAACTTCTTCATTGCAAAAAATAAACTACAAACACATACAGCCTGCACTGTACACTATCCATCAAGACAAGTGGTCATGGGTCTTGTTCAGCCTTGTGGCTTCTTTGTTCTCAAAGTCCATGTCTCTGCTTGTTAGTGTTGATCCCAAGGTTTCTCTGGAATTCCAGGTGTTCTTGATGTTCCAGTGTTCAGTAAGGACCTAAATTGTTTTCAAGACCCTCCTATTACTTATTTTCTTGTGCTACAGCAACACGTTGATAGTACAATTCAGATTAAGATCCATTTTATCAACCTTTGTCTCATTTCAGCTGGAATATAGGTTGTTAAAATATGTCTGTTTCCATTTTGCCTTTTCTGTAACAATCTAGTTATTGGTACTGCAACAGTCAAGCAGAGAGAAGTATGGAATTGATTGCTCCATTTGGGACCTGTCTCGTCACCTGGGTATTTCTCTGCTGCAGACTAAATTTCTGTTACATTATATTACCACAATGATCATCTGCTGCTGAGGTCCTAAGTGCCTTTGGAAATTTCTTAGAGTAGACCTATTATTTTTTTATCTCACCTCAACCAGTTGGCCATTGTATTGTTGTTTCCAATTTATTAGTCTTCTGAGACCTTGTCTCAGTATTGGGAGTTAACCACCCAAAAGAATTACGGTTGCTTAATGAAACTGAGAGAATGTTACATTTAGATATTGTTTCTCATCTCTTGCTGATCTGATTTCTTAATTAAGACAAAGTCTTAATTGATACTGATGGCTTCTTAAAGTGATTCCTGATTAAGAAACATCTGATTAATTAAGTTGCACTCATTCTTTGCTTTTATTTTGTTCTCAGGAATCTTCACAAACAAGTAACCATCCTTTTTATGGCTACCTCCATAAAATGAGGAATTTCTTTAGCCAAAGACTGCTGATTCTGTGGAATTCATTGCACAGATGGGTGTGGAGGCCAAGTCATTAGGTGTATTTAAAGCAGAGGTTGTTAGGTTCTTGATTTGTCCAGACGACAAAGGTTATGGGGAGAAGGCAGGAGCATGAGGGAAATTAAATCAGCCATGATAGAATGTTGAGAGTAGACTCGATGGGCTAAATGGCATAATTCTGCCCTTGCATCTTATGAACTTTATCTCCAAATCTTTTAAGACAATCCATAGTTCACTTCTCTATCGTGTTGAGAAAATTTTAACCCTCTACCATGTTAGTTTTCTACTTAGAAGGCCTCATGTTTTTTCATATTATATACATGGAAGTCATTTGGCTACTTGAGCCTGTTCTGATTGTAACCTACCTGCAGTAACATTTCACTCCTTTGCTTTTTTTAGAATCTTAGCACCCCTGCCTTAAAAATATTCAAAGACAATGCTTGCATTACACTTTGTGAAAGACAGTTTCAGTCTCATGCTTCTCTGAAAGAAAACATTTTACTTCAACCGTCTTAAATTTGTGATCCTTTTTTTTATTCTTAAGCAAAAACCGATAGTTCAAGATTTTCACAGATGAGGAAATATCCTTTGAAGCCCCTTCAGGATATCAGAATCAGAATCAGGTTTATTATCACTGGCATGTGACGGGAAATTTGTTAACTTAGCAGCAACAATTCAATGCAATACATAAAATAGAAGAAAATAATAACAATAATGAATAAACAAATCTTATTAGGTATACTTTATACAGCATATGTATATTGAATAGATTAAAAATCGTGCAAAAAACAGAAATACTATATATTTAAAAAAGGGTTCAATGCTCATTGAGGAATTGGATGGCAGAGGGGAAGAAGCTGTTCCTAAATCGCTGAGTGTGTGCCTTCAGGCTTCTGTACCTCCTGCTTGATGGTAACAGTGAGAAAAGGTCATGCCCTGGGTGATGGAGGTCCTTAATAATGGACACTGTCTTTCTGAGATGCTGCTCCTTGAAGATGTCTTATGTTTTAATCAAATCCCACGTCATCTCTTAAACTCCATCTGTTAGTTCTTGCCCTGTTTATATACCCTTGAAGCCTCTCTGCTTCCTCCTTGTTTCCCACACTATCATCCAGCTTTGCTTTATTAATAAACTTATAAATATTACACATAGACCCCACAACTAAATCATTGCTCTTGTTTTTGAATGTTGAAGCACATAAGAAACAGGAGCAGAAGTAGGCCAACTGACCCCTCAAAGCTGCTCTGCCATACAATATGATCATGACTGATCCAATCTTGCTGGCAACATTGCTTCCCCTTTTCTCTTTGTGGATTGAATATATTCAGGTTGGTGATTGACAAACATTTAATGAATCTATCTCCAAGCTCTCTGATGTAGTGAATTCCATAATTTCACTCTGGGAGCAGAAATTCTTCTCCATCTCTTACTCAAATCACAAACTCTTCATCCTATTCCCCTATTTCTGGACACCTCTGTGAGGGGAAAACAACCTCTCAACTTCCATGTACTCTGATCCTCTCCTCCAGAATTTTATTTATCCTGTCAGTCCTTGTGCTAAGCTTCTCTGTACAGCCATTAATGTAAATCAGTGGTCCCCAACCACTAGGCTGCAGACCAGTACCGGACCGCACAGCATGTGCTACCGGGCTGCGAGGAAACGATATGATTTGGCGATATGAAACATATGAATCAGCTGCACCTTTCCTCAATCCCTGTCACACCCACTGTTGAACTTGAATGCACGCAAGGTCATTATCCACGTGTCACCCATGTCAGCACGGGAAGAAGATCAACTCCTCGAGCTTGCAAATGACGGTGGGCTGAAAAGTATGTTTGACGTAACATCTCTGCCGGCATTCTGGATCAAAGTCAAGGCTGAATATCCTGAGATAGCCATGAAAGCACTGAAAACATTGCTTCCATTTCCAACATCATATCTCTGCGAAGTGGGCTTTTCTGCAACGAATGCAACGAAAACTAAATTGTGGAATAGACTGGACATAAGGAACCCCCTTCGAGTATCGCTGTCTCCCATCACCCCTCGATGGGACCGTCTTGTTGCAGGGAAACAACCCCAGGGCTCCCACTGATTCAGCGATATTGGTGTGTTGCAATGATTTTATATGTTCATACGGGGAAAATATGCGCTGTGTGTATAATATTAAATTCGTTAGATGAACCCTTTTAGAAACGAAATTGCGTGTTATTAGCCACTTATAAGTGACTTAGTTGACTTATCACCTATATTCCGGTCATGATTAACCCCTCCACTGGTCGTCCGGTCCGCAAGAATATTGTGAATATTAAACCGGTCTGCAGTGCAAAAAAGGTTGGGGACCCCTGATGTAAATAGAAGGACCAAGGTCATAGAGTCATACTGCACAGGCCCTATTGGCCTAACTTATCATTGCTAACCAAATGCCCATTTGTCTATACTTAGTGCAATTCCTTCTATGCGCATATTGTCAAAAGTTGTTATTGTACCTGCCTCAGTATTTCCTTTGGCAGCTGATGACACAAAGGTTGGGGGTGTTGTGGATATTGTGGAGGGCTGTCAAAGGTTACAATGGGACATTGATAGAATGCAAAACTGGGCTGAGAAGTGGCAGATGGAGTTCAACCCAGGTAAGTGTGAGATGGTTCATTTCGGTTGGTCAACTATGATGGCAGAATATAGTATTAATGGTAAGACTCTTGGCAGTGTGGAGGATCAGAGGGATCTTGGGGTCTGAGTCCATCGGACGCTCAAAGCTGCTGTGCAGGTTGACTTTGTGGTTAAGAAAGCATATGGTGCATTGGCCTTCATCAGTCGTGGGATTGAGTTTAAGAACCTAGAGGTAATGTTGCAGCTATATAGGACCCTGGTCAGATCCCACTTGGAGTACAATGCTCAATTTTGGTTGCCTCGTTACAGGAAGGATGTGGGAACCATAGAAAGGGTGCAGAGGTTACAAGGATGTTGCCTGGATTGGGGAGCATGCCTTATGAGAATAGGTTGAGTGAACTTGTATCACTCATGCAGGCAACTGGAGAACATTTCTTTACACTTCTGACTTTAAAAAGGTGGAACCATCTTAAAGATTCAGGAAATTAATCTCTTGATGATGATGAGAGGCATTGATTGTGTGGATAGTCAGAGGCTTTTTCCCAGGGCTGAAGTGGCTAGCACGAGAGGGCACAGTTTAAAGCTGCTTGGAGGTAGGTCCAGAGGAGATGCAGGAGTAAGTTTTTTACACAGAGAGTGGTGAGTGTGTGGAATGGGCTGTCAGCGACAGTGGTGTAGGCAGATGTGATAGGGTCTTTTAAGAGACTCTTGGATAGGTACATGGAGCTTAGAAAAATAGAGGGCTATGGGTAACCCTAGGTAATTTGTAAGGTAAGTACATGTTTGGCACAGCTTTGTGGGCTGAAGGGCCTGTATTGTGCTGTAGGTTTTCTATATTTCTTGTTTCTATGTTTCATTCCATATGCATACCACATATATTTGAAAAAAAAAGTTGCTCCTCATGTTCCTATTAAATCTTACCCCCTCAGCTTAAACCTGTGTCCTATAGTTCTAGATTCTCCCGTTCTGTGGAAAAGATTGTGACATTCACTCCATCCCTCCCTCATGATTTTCTACACCTCTATGAGATCATCTCTCACTCTGTTACAGTGCAAGGAATCAAGTCCAAGCCTGACGTCTTCCCTAAAATTCAATCTCATGAGTCCTAGCAATGTCCTTGTAAATATTTTCTACACTCTTTTCGGTTTAATAACATCTTTCCTATAGCAGCGTGATCTAGTGCGTCCTGTACAACCATCTTAACCTCCCCACTTCTATACTCAATGCCAAGATTGATGAAGGTCAGCATGCCAAAAACTTGAGTACCCTTTCTACCTATGATGCTACCCTCTGCTCTATAACATTTCCTGTGGCTTTACAGTTTATTCTGAAATTCCTGCATTAATTTGACTTTTCCAAAATGCCACATTTTACACTTGTCAGTATTAAACTCCATTTGCCTTTCCTTGGTCCACTTACCCAGATTTTACTCAAGATCCCACTGTAGTTCTTGATAACCTTCTTCACTGTCTATGGCATCACCTATTTTAATGTCGTATGCAAACTTACCAGCCATGCCTTGTACATTCTCACTGAAATAATTGAAAGAGAAAACAAACAGCTGACCCCTGATGTGCACCACTAGTCATTGGCCTCCAGTCTAAGAAACAACCTTACACTTGCTCCAGGTGATGTCTTACCAGCACCCTGTTATCTTGTTGCAAACCTGGCCTAATTTTGTACACCATGCTGTATTTCTCACAATGAAATGTTGGGAAGCATACCTTATGAGAATAGGTTGAGTGAACTCAGCCTCTTTTCCTTGGAGTGACGGAGGATGAGAGATGACCTGTTAGAGGTGTATAAGATGATGAGAGGCATTGATTATGTGGATAGTCAGAGGCTTTTTCCCAGGGCTGAAATGGCTAACATGAGAGGGCACAGTTTTAAGGTGCTTGGAAGCAGGTACAGAGGAGATAGCAGGGGTAAGTGTTTTTTTTTTACACAGAGTGTTGAGTGCATGGAATGGGCTGGCGACAGTGGTGGAGGTGGATACGATAGAGTCCTGGATAGGTACAGGAAGCTTAGAAAAATAGAGGGCTATGGGTAACCCTAGGTAATTTCTAAAGTAAGTACCTGTTCAGTACAGTATTGTGGACTGATGGACCTGTATTGTGCTGTAGATTTTCTATGAAAGCCAGTGTTCCGTTATTTTCTCTATTACTTGCTTTAATTGCATGCTGACTTTCTGTTTCACGTCAAGGAACCCCAGATAAGAACATATGACAGCGGAGCAGATTTAGGATATTTGACCCAATGAGTCTGCTTCACTATTCCATCATGGTTGATTTATTATTCCCCTCAGCCCCATTCTCTTGCCTTCTTCCCATAATCTTTGATGCTGTTACTAATCAAACTGTCAACCTATGGATTAAATATGCTCAATGACGTGGTCTCCACAGCCATCTATGGAGCAAGATGGCTCATGTAGTGCCATTGCTTTAAAGCAGGAGTTCCCAATGCCTTTTATGCCATGGACCAATACCATTAAGCAAGGTGTCTGTGGACCCCAGGTAGGGAATTCCTGTTGTAAAGGAGATTTGTGGTTAGTTTAACCCCTGTTTAAACTGAGTAATCACAGGCCATTTAACCTAATAGTGGTGATTTTTGAATGTCAATAAAGAGTAAATAGTTGGAAAAAGTTCTAAGCAACAGCCTAAATCAGTGTTGAAACATACATAAGCCCATGAGAGTGTGCATTGTTTTAAAGGAAGCCTATTGATTTGATACAGAATTAGGCCTAAGTATTATATCAGTCTGGAAAATAGAAGTCCAGAGGATCCATGGAAAAGTAGCAGGTTAGGTTGAAAATGCCTTAATGGCAGAAAACAAGTTGAGAGTTTTAGTTACTGAGATATGTGTGCTATGCAGTTCCACGCAGCTGAATACTGACTGGGGCCTTTAAGCTTTTTGTGCTGATATACTGACTTGCATGTAAGGACATAATTAAGAAGTTTGCAAGTGAAACTGAAGCTGGAAGTGTGATTGATAATGAAGAATGTGGTTGATGCTGTGGGAAGATTTCAATGGGCAGGTTTGGTGGGCATAAACATAGCAAAAAGTATTCACTCCCAGGAAGCATGAGATAAATGTAGTTTGTGGAGAGTGCACAAGGTAGGGAATGTACATTGATGATTAAAAGAAATAAATACGGTGGATGCTGGCTGGTCAGACTTCTTCAGTATCACAAAGACACAAGAGAGTGCAGATGCTGGAATGTGGAGCAATAAAACAATCTGCTGGAGTAAAACTGTAGTTAGACTGCATCTGGAGTATTGCATACATTTCTGGTCACCTCATTGTAGGAAGGATGTCGAATTTGTGGAGCGGGTGCAGCCTGGATTAGAGCATTAGAGCAAGAGGTTGGACAAACCTGGGTTATTTTTTCTGGAGCGGCGGAGGCTAAGGTGTGTTCTGATAGAGGTTTATAAGATATGAGAGGCATAGGTAGAGTAGATGGACAATATCTTTTTCCCAGGGTTGAAATGTCAAATAATGATGAGGCAGCCTACAGAGGAGAAGTCATCACCCTATGCAGTGGTGTCAAGAAAACAACCCCTCCCTCAATGTTGCAGAAACAAAAGAGCTGGTTGTGGACTACAGGAGGAATGGAGACAGGCTAGCCCCTATTGACATCAATGGATCTGGGGTTGAGAGGGTGAACAGCTTCTTTAAGTTCCTCAGCATACGCATCACTGAGGACCTCACTTGGTCTGTACCAAGGGTGCACACAGCGCCTCTTTCACCTCAGACAGTTGAAGAAGTTTGGTATGGGCCCCCAAATCCTAAGAACTTTCTACAGGGGCACAATTGTGAGCATCCTGACTGGCTGCAAAACTGCCTGGTATGGGAACTGTACTTCTCTCAATCGCAGGACTGTACAGAGAGTGGTGTGGGCAGCCCAGTGCACCTGTAGATGTGAACTTCCCACTATTCAGGACATTTACAAAGACAGGTGTGTAAAAAGGGCCCGAAGGATCATTGGGTACCTGTGTCACCCAACCACAAACTGTACTGGCTGCTACCATCTGGGAACTGGTACCACAGCATAAAAGCCAGGACCAACAGGCTGTGGGACAGCTTCTTCCAACAGGCCATCAGACTGTTTAATTCATGCTGACACAACAGTATTTCTATGTGTTTTTGACTGTCCTTTTTGTACATACTATTTATTATAATTTCTGTACATTGCACATTTAGACGGAGACGTAACGTAAAGATTTTTACTCCTCAAGTATATGAAGGATGTAAGTAATAAAGTCAATTCAAAATACCTAATACCACAGGAGGGGTAATTTCAAAGGAGATGTGTGGGTTAAGTTTTTTCACAGAGTGGTGGGTGCCTGGAATGCACTGCCTAGGGTGGTGGTAGAGGCAGATACATTGGGGAATTTTAAGAGATGTTTAGATAGGCATATGAATGTGAGGAAAATGGAAGGATATGGTCACAGTGTTAGGCAGAAGCAGCTAGTTTAGTTGACCATTTTGATTACTAATTTAATTGGTTCAGCACAACATTGTGGGCCAGAGGACCTGTTCCTGTGCTGTACTGGTCTGTGTTTTATTTTCTAACTCACTGGGTTGAGCAGCATCTGTGGAAGAAAAGAATTGCTGGTGTTTCAGGTTGAAACCATGCATGGAGAGTCATGGTTCTACCACAGGCACTGCTCTGCCCGCTGAGTTACTCCACAGAACATTTATTACTCACTATTATTCTGAGGCTGTGCCCTATAGGAAACATACTCTACATGTCCACTCTGTCCAGGCCTTTCAGCCTTCAATGTTTTAATGAGATCCTCCCTTTGAGATCCCTTTGTATGGGCACATTTTGTAATTTCATTATATTTAAATAATAAACATAATTCTTCTTTGCAGAGTGCATAATCTCGCTTTTCCCATTTAGCATTCCATGGACTAGCTTCTTGCCCAATCTGTAACATATTTATAACCTCGTGTGTGTTCTTTAAATCCTCTTGCCAACCCATTTACCTTTTGTATCATCAGCAAGTTTGTTCAGAGCAAACTCGATCCTTTCATCTAAATTATCAATATCTAATCAAGAGAAATAAATGATAAAAAGTACAATCTGAATATTTTCTGGTATTTTTCAAGACAAGTGTCCATCTTCCTTTGTGTCAGCTCCCTTCAGTACAAACAGCCAGTTCTGCAGATTCAGGCCATCTGAATCTGCAGAATATTCTGCAACTTTCAAGATATAAGTCACACCCCTTTTTATTGTTATTTATTATATTCTCTTTCAGTTATGCTAGTTCCATAACTTATCCATACTCTGCATTTTGAAAAAATGTTGCTTTTGCCAATAAGTGCTGTATTAAACTTATACAATTGTCAACAGTTTCACCTTTATTTTGAGATACAGTGCAGAATAGACCCAACGGGTCCAACAAGCCATGCTGCACAGCAACCCACTGTTTTAACCCCAGCCTAATCACAAGACAACTTACAATGAACAATTATCTTCCTAACTGGTACATGTTTGGATTGTGGGAGGAAACCCACATGGTTACAGGGAGAATGTTCAAAATCCTTACAGACAGTTCCCAAATAGAACTTTGAAGCCCTGAGTTGGTAATGTATCCTGGCAACCACTACACTACCTCTTTACCCCAAATCTTTTATTTATCTATATTAATACCAGTAGCAATGTAAACCTTCATGGATGTTAAACACCACTGTCAAATATTCCTTTTTTTTTCTCTGCCGTAGGAACTAACCGCAGCTTCTCCAGTTTATGTATATAACTATAAGCTTTCATCACTGGAAGCGTTCTTACAAATCTCTTCTAGTCTTTCTTTCTGTCCTTAAAGTGTGGTGCCCAAAAATGGTCACAGTATTGCAGCTGAGTCCAAAGAAGTACCATATGTAAGTTGAGCAGAACAATATTTTTATACTTTGGCCTTTTGTTAAATATCAGGAATCCAGACTACGAAGGTTTATAGTCCACCATCCACCTTTTAAAACTGTGTATTAAATTTGCATTCTCATTCCACCTACCAAATTGTATCCTCTCAAAACGGAGCAATGAATTTCACCTGTTAATGCTTTAGTCTGGTTTTCTTGCCGAAGAATTATTCTTATTGAGTAAGATGGCACCTGCAGCCACCGGTGACTTTTTATAGACGGTTCACAAAACTACTAGGTACTCTAGTAGATCACTGGATTCTGGAATGGTTCTGGAAGAATGGAAAATTACAAACATCACTCCACTCTTAAAGAAAGAAGTGAGGCAGAATAAATTATAGGTTGGTTAGTCTGACCTCAGTGGTTGGAGTTGATTGTTAAAGGATGTCGTTTTGGGGTACTTGGAGGCACATGATAAAATAGGCCATAGTCAGCATAGTTTCCTCAAGGGAAAATCTTGCCTGACAAATTTGTTGAAATTCTTTGAAGTAAAAATAAGCAAGATAGACAAGGAGAATCAGTTAATGTAGAGTACTTGGATTTTCAGGACAAGGTGCCACACATGCGGCTGCTTAACAAGCTATGAGCCCATGGTATTACAGGGAAGATTCTAGCATGGACAAAGCAGCAGCTGATTGGCTGCAGACAAAGAGTGGAAAGAAGTGTGTGAGGGGCCTTTTCTGGTTGTCTGCTGGTGACTGGCAGTGTTCCACAGAGGTCTGTGTTCGGATCGATTCTTTTTACATTATATATCAACAATTTGGATGATGGCTTTGTTGCAAATTTTGCAGATTATATGAAGATGGGTGGAGGGACAGGTACTTTTAAGGAAATAGGGAGGCTACAGAAGGACTTAGACAGATTTGTAGAATGGGCAAAGAAGTGGAAGATGTAATACAGTTTGGGGAATTGTATGGTCATGCACTTTGGTAGAAGAAACAAATGAGTTGACTATTTTCTAAATGGAAAGAAAACACAAAAATCTGAGGCACAGAGGGATTTGGGAGTCCTTGTGCAGGAATCTTTAAATGTTAATTTACAGGTTGAGTCTGGTGAGGAAGGCAAATGCGAAGTTAGCATTCATTTCAAGAGGACTAGAATATAAAAGCTAGGATGTAATGTTGAGACTTTGTAAAGCACTGATGAGGCCTCACTTTGGAGGACTGTTGAAGGGTCTCAGCCCGAAACGTCTACTGCACTCCTTTCCATAGATGCTGCCTGGCCTGCTGAATTCCTCCAGCATTTTGTGTGTGTTGCTTGGATTTCCAGCATCTGCAAATTTTTTAGTATTGTGCAGTTTTGAACTCCTTATCTTAGAAAGGATGTGCTGAAACTGGAGAGGGTTCAAAGGAGGTTCATGAAAATGATTCCAGGATTAAATGGCTTGTTTTATGAAGAGTGTTTGATGGCTTTTGGCCTGTATTCACTGGAATTCAGAAGAATGAGGAGTGCCCTCTTTGAAAGCTATCGAATGGTGAAAGGCCTTGACAGAGTGGATGTGAAGAGGATGTTTCCTATGGTGGGAATGTCTAAGACCAGAGGACACAGCCTCAAAATAGAGGGGCGTCCTTTTAGAGTGGAGATGAGGAATTTCTTTAGCCAGAGATTGGTGAATCTTTGGAATTTGTTGCCTCAGGCAGTTGTGGAGGCCAAGTCTTTATGCATATTTAAGGCAGAGGTTGATAGATTCTTGATTGGCCAGGGCATGAAGGGTTATTGGGAGGGGTGGAGGCAGGAGATTGGGGCTGAGGAAAAATTGATCTATGATGAAATGGCAGAGCAGACTCGATGGGCCACATGGCCCAAGTCTGCACCTATATAGATATAATTAACACTTTTTTCCCCCCTGAACTGCAATTGCTGCAGTCTGTAGCCTGTAATTTCTCTTTTAGGATATTCTTTTGAACTGACTAAACAATCTGGTGCTTTTGTGATCTCCTGGGGGTTTCGATGAACTAGATTCTTGAGAGTGCAGGTATGGTTGGGACGGCCAATGCTAAAGGTAGACACTGTGTCGAGGCTTGATAGCAGAAGACAAACCCATGGTCAGCACCATTCCTCCATGCCAATTAAAGTAAGATTAATGAGTCTTGGGTCCCATGCCAACAAGTTTGGGAGCAGTTGTTGCCCTGCTGCAGTCAAGCTCCTGGACGAGCTTCACTCATCTCAGTGCTGAATGGGGACAGCAGCTGTGGACTCACTTTCAGCGACTCTGCAGTTCATGTTCCATGTGTTTTTATTTTACAATTTTTTTTTACTATTTGTGCAATTTGATCAGAGTATCAAGGCTGAGTGTGAAGGACAAACTGGTATTCAGCTCACTACTGTGTGAGATTTACTCACTTCAGCGCTGAACCGACTGCAGCTGTGGCTTGCAACCATCAGCACTTGTCTCAGCTGGCTACATGACTGTGGACTCACTTTTGGTGACTGCAGTTTTTGCACACTGGGTGTCTAACTATATTTGTTCAAGGTTTTTTTGATGAGTTCTATTGCGTTACTTTGTTTTGTGGCTGCCTGCCAGAAGACGAATGTCAAGCTTGCATAGAGTATACATTGATGATAAATGTGCTTTGAACTATATCTGCTTATTAGAATTTTGTTTATTATTTATAACACTTCCAAATGTGAGTGATTTGTAAATGTTGAAAATGTGCTCTTGTGGCTATTATATCAAAATCAGCAGTTTCTAGTCCTAAACCTTTATCGAACCTTGCTATGTATCTCCCAGTTTGTGAAAGGTTATTCACCCCATCTAGCTTTTCTAACATTTGACTCAATTGGTATCCTTTTTGCTCCTTTCTCTTTTATGTCATGATCTCCACTTTTGTTAAAAATCATCTAGTCAGTATTGAAACTCTACTCGTAGCTGTCTGTTTCTTGGTGAAGAATGATTTACCATTGACATTTTTTTTTGTTGGCTGTCCTTTACTAATCCACATTTTTCAAAGTTGAAAGTAAATTGATTCTCAAAATATGTGTATTGTACCATATATAACATTGAGATTCATTTTCTTGCAGGCATGTACAGGAAAACAAGGATGTGCAATAGAATCCAATAGCTGTTAATTTTTTCTTAGTTATTGTTGATAAAAGTTTCCTACATCACTATAAATCATTTATATCCTGGAATTGACAGGGTTATTTTTGCTTTTCTTTCCCAAGGTAGAAGTATGCAATTTTCACCTTTACATTCTTCAGACATGTGGATAAATTCCATCAAAATGAGATAACTTGCATCCAGTCTTTCTGGCATCATCTCTCCATCTATTTTTATCTTCTTCAGATCTCTGGATGCTTATTTACTCTGACTGTTAATACATCCCTTGTAAATTTCTGCCTTCTGCCTCATATCAGTGGATTTGCTTTTTGATCCTTAAATGGCTGTACAGGTTACCTGACATTCTCTTTGCTGTTTAACAAGCTTACTTAAGTCCTATTAATACACTTTCTATAATTCAATATATAGTTTCAAAAGAGTAAAAACAGGAAATGTTAACTTTGCTTCTCTTCTCACAGATGTGGCCTGATAAGCTGAATATTTCCAGCATTATGTTGTAGATTTACAGCAGTTGCAAATTTTTTCTTTTTGATTTTCATGATCTTTTGAAATAATCGGAAGAATAAAAAAATATGAATAGAGTAATGTTCATCTGGATTCCACTTCTAAGGAGCTTATGTAGGCTTGAGAATCAGATTTATTATCACCAACCCACCTTTTTATTCTGGTATCTTCCCCCTTCCTACTCAATCCTGAAGAAGGATCTTGGACCAAATTGTTGATTATCAAAAGAGATGGTTGTTGACTTCAGGAGGGCACGGAGTGACCACTCCCCGCTGAACATCAACGGCTCCTTAGTAGAGATCAATAAGAGCACCAAATTTCTTGGTGTTCACCTGGTGGAGAATCTCACCTGGCCCCTCAACACCAGCTCCATAGCAAAGAAAGCTCAGCAGCGTCTCTACTTTCTGCGAAGGCTGAGGAAAGTCCATCTCCCACCCCCCATCCTCATCACATTCTACAGGGGTTGTATTGAGAGTATCCTGAGCAGCTGCATCACTGCCTGGTTTGGAAATTGCACCATTTTGGATCGCAAGACCCTGCAGCAGATGGTGAGGTCAGCTGAGAAGATCATTGGGGTCTCTCTTCCTGCCATTACATTACACGCTGCATCTACAAAGCAAACAGCATTATGAAGGACCCCACGAACCCCTCATACAAACTCTTCTCCCTCCTGCCACCTGGGAAAAGGCATTTGGACTCTTACGACCAGACTATGTAACAGTTTCTTCCCCCAAGCTATCAGACTCCTCAATACCCAGAGCCTGGACTGACACCTTACTGCCCTATTGTCTTGTTTATTATTTATTGTAATGCCTGAACTCTTTTGTGCACTTTATGCAGTCCTGGGTAGGTCTGTAGTCTAGTGTAGTTTTTTTTCTGTGTTGTTTTTTTTACGTAGTTCAGTCTAGTTTTTGTACTGTGTCATGTAACACCATGGCCTTGAAAAAACGTCTCATTTTTACTATGTACTGTACCAGCAGTTATGGTCGAAATGACAGTCAAGTGGCTTGACTGGACTTGACTTGATCTATTCATTTCCATAGTTGCTGCCTGACCTACTGAGTTCCTCCAGCACTTCTTGTGTGTGTGTGTGTGTGTGTGTGTGTGTGTGTGTGTGTGTGTGTGTGTGTGTGTGTGTGTGTGTGTGTGTGTGTGTGTGTGTGTGTGTGTGTGTGTGTGTGTGTGTGTGTGTGTGTGTGTGTGTGTGTGTGTGTGTGTGTGTGTGTGTGTGTGTGTGTAGCCATATGTTGTCTGTTGTTTTGTGGCAGCAAAGATATATTAATTACAAATAGTTAAATAGTGCAAAAATTGGAATAACAAAGTCATGTTCACAATTGTTCGAAAATCTGATGGTAGAGCAGACGAAGCTGTTTCTAAATCATTGACTATCAGTCTTCAGGCTCCTGTACCTCTTCCCTGATTGTAGTAATGTGAGGGGGTCATGTCCCAGATGATGTGGGACTTCAGTGATGGATGCTGCCTTCTTGAAGATGTCCTTGTTGGTTGGGGGGGGGGGGGTTGTGTCCATGATGGGGCTGAGTTTACAAACCTGTGCAGCCTCTTGCAATCGGGTACATTGGAACCTTTATACTAGGCTGTGACAGAATGCACTTGATGGTACATTTGTAGAAATTTGCAGGAGACTTTGTTGACATACCAAATCTCCTCAAACTCCTAACAAAGTACAGCCTCTGGCTTGCCTTGTTTATGATTACATTCTTGACTTAATGGGCTGAATGTCACTGCCTTTTCCTATAATTAACATTCCTTGTAATTTATAGTTAACTCATTGAGGGCTTCTTGACAATACTGTGTCAGCTAGTGAACTGGAAGCAGGACTAAGCATATGACTAAACCACAGCTGATTGTACAACAAATAAATTTACCTAGAGTGTACTTAATGAGCAGAGCAAATAGCTTATGATGAAACAGTATGATGCCTCCCGAGGAAAGCAGGACAATTTCTACAGAAAGTTGCATATTTGTACATATTAAATGTTTATAAAACCAGTCTTTTATATCAATGTTGTCATAGGCTTGGTTAATGGGAGAATATGTAATCATTGCCATTCTAGCAAGCGTTGTCATTATTTGCAGTCTTTTAGTTATATGTTGGTTAAATAAACAATTCTCTCGGATTGTTGACAGTTCCAATGCAAAATTAGTTCTAATGTGTGCGCAATTAATTGTTTCATTTAATAAGGAACTCCTTAGTTAAGGAAGGATGTTTAATACACTGAGTTCAGAGAATGTTTACAGATTGATCCCTGAAATGGGGCAGTTTAGACCAGACTTACGGAAATATCTTAAGAACCAACTGTCTAACAGGAATGGAAAAACAGAACAAAATAAATATTTGTCAAAAAGTAGAGTGCTTGAAAGTTGATAAATCTCAAGGACCCACTAAACTACACCCAAAGTTTTGAAAGAGGTATCTACTGAAATAGCGGATGTTCTAGTTATCAAAAATCTATAGCTTCTTGAATTATTCTCATCTTGAGAATAGCAAATGTGATTACGTTTCTAAGAAAGTTGGGGATGTGGGAGAGAGCAGGGAATGAACGACCTATTAACCTAATGCTAATAATAGGAAAAATGCTGGGATTTATATCAAATAATGTAAGAACATATTACCTAGGAAAGGATAACAGGGCTGAGCAGATTCTGCATAGATTTGTGAAAGGAAAATGGCATTTTTTTTTTGTTAACTATCTATAAGGGCGAATCAGTGCATGTGGTGTGTATAAAGTTTCAGGCAGCTCTTGATAAGTTCCTACATAGGAATTGGTCGACAAGATTTAAACGCACAAAGCAGATGATATTGCACTAATGTGGATTGTGAATTGCTTATCACTAGGAAGCGAAGAATGAATAGATGGATTTTTTCACATCGATAGGCTGTGAGTCATGGGGTATTGCTGGAACTGGTGTTTGGTGCAAAGTTTTTCATCTATATATCAACAATTTGGGAGCTTGCTGATGATACTCAAAAAGGTGTGATTGAAAGTACTGAGGAGGGTGCTAAAAGTTATCAAAGGAATTGAACACACTACATGAAGTGGTGCCACAAGAACATGGCATCCATTATCAAGGACCCCAGCCATCCAGGCCATGCTCTTTTCTTCCTGCTGCCATCAGGAAGGAGGCATAGAAGCCTTAGGTCCCACACCATCAGGTTCAGGAACAGTTATTACTCTGGTCTACCGTGCCGACCATTATCACAGACAGGCAATGGGTCAACCATCAGGCTCTCTAACCAGCATGAATAACTTCAGTCACCACTACTCTGAGCTGATCCCACAACCCTTGGACTTTCAAGGACTTAACAATCATGTTCTCAGTATTAATTAATTAATTTCTGTATTTTTAGTTTGTCTTTTGCATATTGATTGATTGTCAGTCTTTGTGTGTAATTCTTCAATTATTCTGTTGTATATCTTTGCTCTGCTGTGAATGCTCATAAGAAAATTAATATCTGGGTAGTAAGTGGTGACATATATGTACTTAGATAATAAATTTACTTTGAATTGAAACAAGCTAAGTGACTGGTTATGATCTTTCCAAATGGATTTAATGGGAAACTGAGAGATTTTTCACTTTGGTGTACAAAACACAGAATTCCTAGCCTGTGATTAGTTAAAGGGGAAAAGTAGAATCCATGAACCACTGAGTACCTCAGGTCTCTTTGGGAGAATGGAAGAAGGACTGCAGAACATCCAATCAACGTGCACCTTCACGCACCTTTTTGTTCCATGTGTGGCAAAGATCCCATTTAGTTCTTATCATGCATCACACAGTACACAGAATTGCAAAGGAAGCAAGCCATCCTCAACCCCAAAGGACTGTCTGAGAAGAAGAAAATGGTAGCATTTACCACAATTGACTATTAAGTATTTTATGATCTGAATTTGTGATGAGTCTTAAATAACACAAGTTGATTTTTCTTTGAACTGTATTATTAAAAACAAATGGTTTGATCTCAGCATCCATAAGACCCTAAGACTTAAGAAAAGAATTAAGCCATTTGGCCCATCAAGTTTGTTCTACCATTCAATCATGGCTGATTTATTATCCCTCGCAATCCCATTCTCCTGCCTTCTCCCTTTAACTTTTGATGCCCTGACTAATCAAGAACCTAGCAACCTTCCATGTTAAATATACACAATGACTTGGCCTCCACAGCCATCTGTTGAAATGAGTTCTATAGATTCACCACCATCTGACTAAAAAAAAAATCTTCCTCATCATTTGTTGTAAAGGGAAGTCCTTCTGTTCTGAGTTTGTATCTTCTGGTGGTACTAGACTCACCCACTATTGGAAACGTTCTCTCCATGTTCTCTCAATCTAGGCTTTTCAATATTTGGTAGGTTTCTGTGAGAGTAACCCCCTCAACTCCAGTGAGTACAGACATAGAGCCATCAAATGATCATTATATGTTAGCCTTTCCATTCCGGGATCATTCTCATAAACTTCTTCTAGACTCTCTCTAATGCCAGCAATCCATTCTTAAGAGGATACGCAAGCACCAATCAGGTATGCTAATGTCGGTCACCAGTGGAGTGCCTCAGGGATCTGTTCTGGGACCCTTACTCTTTGTGATTTTTATAAATGACCTGGATGAGGAAGTGGAGGGATGGGTTAGTAAGTTTGCTGATGACACAAAGGTTGGGGATGTTGCGGATAGTGTGGAGGGCTGTCAGAGGTTACAGCACGACATTGATAGGATGAAAGACTGGGCTGAGAAGTGGTAGATGGAGTTCAACCCAGATAAGTGTGAATTGGTTCATTTTGGTAGGTTAAATATGATGGCAGAAGATAGTATTAATGGTAAGACTCTTGGCAGTGTGGAGAATCAGAGGGATCTTGGGGTCCAAATCCATAGGACGCTCAAAGCAGCTGCGCAGGTTAACTGTTTGGTTAAGAAGGCGTATGGTGTATTGGCCTTCATCAATCGTGGAATTGAATTTAGGAGCCGAGAGGTAATGTTGCAGCTGTATAGGACCCTGGTGAGACCGCACTTGGAGTACTGTGCTCAGTTCTAGTCGCCTCACTACAGGAAGGATGTGGAGGCCATAGAAAGGGTGCAGAGGAGATTTACAAGGATGTTGCCTGGATTGGGGAGCATGCCTTATGAGAATAGGTTGAGTGAACTTGGCCTTTTCTCCTTGGAGCGATGGAGGATGAGAGGTGACCTGATAGAGGTGTACAAGATGATGAGAGGCATTGTTTGTGTGGATAGTCAGAGGCTTTTTCCCAGGGCTGAAATGGTTGCCACAATAGGGCACAGGTTTAAGGTGCTGGGGAGTAGGTACAGAGAAGTCAGGGGTAAGTTTTTTACTCAGAGAGTGGTGAGTGCATGGAATGGGCTGCCGGCAATGGTGGTGGAGGCGGATACGATAGTGTCTTTTAAGAGACTTTTGGATAGGTACATGGAGCTTAGAAAAATAGAGGGCTATAGGTAAGCCTAGTAATTTCTAAGGTAAGGACATGTTCGGCAAAACTTTGTGGGCTGAAGGGCTTGTATTGTGCTGTAGGTTTTCCATGTTTCTATGTTTTTATATGTTTTATTGTGGCTTTTGCTCTGAGTAGTTATTTAACAATATCATTATCATATGGTGGATAGCTCTTCATTTTGTTGTGAAGGATACTGTTCTATTTTCATTGTGCTAGTATGAAAGTTCACAAAATAAGCAACTAAACCTCATGTATTTTCCTCACTTTTTAGTTGCATTTATACTGGAACTTGGAATTGTTAGTTCTGTGCTGAACTGCTGGCATTTACCTCTAAGTGTCAGGCATTTCTGGTCTCTTGTGCTCATACAGAAATTGCCTGTGGAGCTCTGCTGGTTTTCCCAGAGTCCTTTTAATGTTGGACTGCAGCAGCAGAATGTGAACTTGTGGCAGCACTCCAGAAATATGTTGCAAAATCTGCCAGGTTCAAACCAGTGATTTTCAATTCTAATTTATTTCAATGAAAACATGTTCCGGTGTGGAATGGGGCTAATGTCTGATACCAGAGGGCATGCATTCAAGATGAGAGGGGGTAATTTCAAAGGAGGGGCAAGGTTTTTTTTTCACACAAAGTGGTGATGGCATGCAATGCACTGTCTGGAGTGGTGGTAGAGACAGAAATATTAGGGACTTTTAAGAGACTTTTAGATAGGCGTATGAATGTGAGGGAAATGGAAGGGGAGGACATTTGTGTAGGTATTAGAGATTGTTTAGAGCCATTTGATTACTAATTTAATTGGTTTGACATAATAGTGTGGGCTGAAGGGCCTGTTTCTGTGCTGTGCTGTTCTATGTACATTTGTTTTGTCTTAAAAGTTCTAAATAATTTTATATATTTTAAAGTTTTTTATCTTTTGAATGCACAAAATTTGGGAACATTCAGAAATATTCAGTTTTTGCCTGGTTTGCCAGTTGAATAACGTGGGGGAATCTCTTAGCTGTCATTATTTCTTCAGCAATTTTGTGGGCAAGACTTAACTTTAGTATACTCTCGAAAACAATAAGATACATTAAGTTGCACAGGACCTTGCTGATATATGGCTGCTCATTGTTTTTGGTTGTGATGACTGCTACAGACAGTCCACACTGATGGATCTGTAAAAGCCTATATAAGTCTGTACTTGCCTGCTATGACAAAGATAAGCACCATCAGTTTGCCACTGGATCCATGCCTTTTGTGTTTAGAGTAATTAGAGGTTCCTTAATGAAAAAAATACTTGTAACATTATATGAACAGTTGCTTTATTTAATATTATTTACTTCCCGGAGCAAAATAACTTATGACTGTTGTTTAAAGGAGATTTGGGGATAGGTAGAGAATAGTTCTGTTAAATGCACTGTTTAAAAATAACTTGTGCGTCAAGAAAAGAATAAACATTGCTATATTGTTTCGGCTACGTCTTAATAACAGGATTTCTTGTTCACCCAGTGGCATGCTATCTTAAACATTTCAAGCATAAGGCTAAGCGTTGGCAGACTTAATAGGAAAAGCAGACTTCTCCATAGAAAATGATGGTAAGCAATGCAGTTGGTTTTGGAAGTATTAGGGAAAAGAATAGTGATATTGCTAAAACATGCTAATATCTGAGATCTTCTGTGCAAAAGTTCAAATGTAGAATCAATTCCAAGTTGTTAGAAGCTTAGACTAGTGATTTGTGGATATTCTCTTGGTTTGTTTCACCAAGCTATCCATTATATTGGTAATTAAGAGATTCAGATCTGAGTGATCTGCCATCATTTTTCATCTTTAGCTGCTCTTTTCTAATCTGCTTTGGCAGTCCCTCAGGTTCGACTTTTAAGGTGGCTATTGAGGACAATATAGGACAGCTGACTCTTACAAATGGAGCTTGTAATGACCAATGGGATGGGTGAGTGGCTTGTCAGGTAGTCCACTCCTTCCACCAACTACAAAGGACCCATACACTTGGTCTTGTGAAAGCTTCTCTTTCCATTGCACTGCATTGAAAGGTACCATGTCCTAAGCAATTTGCTAGGTTTATCAAATAAAATTCTAGCAGTGATTCACATAAAGAGACATAAATTGAAAACAAAGCATTGCAGGTTTTCAAAAATCACAAATAAAAACAGGAAAAACAGTTCCTGGGTGTCAAGATCTCTGAGGATCTAACCTGGTCCCAACATATCAATGTAGTTATAAAGAAGGCAAGACAACAGCTATAATTTATTAGGAGTTTGAAGAGATTTGGCATGTCAACAAATACACTCAAAAACTTCTATAGTTGTACAGTGGAGAGCATTCTGACAGGCTGCATCACTGTCTGGTATGGAGGAGCTACTGCACAGGACCAAAAGAAGCTGCAGAAGGTTGTAAATCTAGGGCACTAGCCTACAAAGTACCCAGGACATCTTTAGGGAGTGGTGTCTCAGAAAGGTAGCGTCCATTATTAAGGACCTCCAGGACCCAGGGCATTTTCTCACTGTTACAATCAGGTAGGAAGTACTGGAACCCAAAGGCACACACACAGTGATTCAGGAACAGTTTCTTCCCCTCTGCCATCTGATTCCTAAATGGACATTGAAGCTTTGGACGCTACCTTACTTTTTTTAATATACAGTATTTCTGTTTTTTAAATCTATGCAATATACGTAATTGATTTACTTGTTAATTTATTATTATTATGTTTTCTTCTATTTATAGTTTTTTTCTCTCTGCTAGATTATGTATTGCATTGAACTGCTGCTGCTAAGTTAACAAATTTCACATCACATGCCGGTGATAATAAACCTGATTCTGATTCTGATTCTGAAATGCTGTGACCAGTAAAGTAAATGAGGGGAAAGCAATGGATGTGATGTATTGGATTCTTGGAAGGCATTAGATAAAGCACCACACAGGAGGTTGATCAATAAATGTCAGTGCGCATGGGATTGGCAATAATCTACTAATATGATGAGAATGTTACCAGACAGAATGTAAAGAATAGGAATAAAAGGATTGTTACTGGCAGACTATGACTAATTGAGTACTGCAGAGCCTCTTCCATCTCTCTTTATAACTGAACATTCCATTTCAAGCAACATTGTGGAGCATCTCCTTAACACCCTCAGTGGCATCATGTTGTTCCTATAAATGTGATCAAACTGCATGTAGTACATCATTGTTTTATTAAGCTGGAACCTAACTCAGTATTCAGTGGCCTGACTATTGAAAGCCAGTGTCCAATGTGCACTCATAGCAACATTATCTACATGTGCTGCCACCTTCAAAGATCTCTGGAGTTGGAGTCAAGCTCCCTCTGTACAATATTCCCTAAGACATTACCATTAATGCATGTGTATTCATTTGTACTCCAAAAATGTATCATCTCTCATTTACTAGGATTAAACCCATTTTGCCATTTTTCAGTCGATTTCACCAAAAGAATGATATCACCCTGTGGCCTAAGACTACCCTTCACACTGTCAAATTTAACATAATCTGCGCAAATTAGAAAGAACATCTCCGCCTCGCTGACAATCAACACTGGCGCATCACAGGGGTGTAGCACACTGCTCTGCTCTCTCTACATCCATGACTGTTTAGCTAGCTCACAGTTGTAACTGCACAGCTCAAATGCTATCTATAAATTTGCTGATGATACAATCATTGTTGGCAGAATTTCAGATGGTAACAAAAGGAGTACAGGAGGGAGATATACCAGTTAGTTGAGTGGTGTCAGAGTAACTATCTTGCACTCAACATTAGCAAAACCAAAGAGCTGATTTGTGGATTTGAGAAAGGGTAAGATGAGGGAACAAACCAATCCTTGTAGAGGGAACAGAAGTAAAGAGAGTAAGCAATTTCAAGTTCCTGGATGTCAATATCTCTGAGGACCTAACCTGGACACAATGTGTTGATGCAGCTATATTTCATTTGGAGGAGATTTGACTTGTCAACTAAAACACTCAAAACTTCAACAAATGTATTATAGAGAGCATTCTGACTGACTGCATCACCATCTGGTATGGGGGGACTACTGCACAATACTGAAGTAAGTTGCAGAAACTTGTAAAATTAGTCAGCTCATTCATGGGCACTAGACTCTGTAGTATCTAAGACATCTTCAAGTAGAGGTGCCTTTGGAAGCTGGTGTCCATCATTAAGGAGCCCCACCCCCAGCCAGGACATGCCCTCTTCTCATTGTTACTGTCAGAAAGGAGGTACAGAAGCCTGAAGGGACACACTCAGTGATTCAGGAACAGCTTCTTCCCCTCTACCGTCTGATTTCTAAATGGATATTGAACCCATGAACACTGTCTCAATAATTTTATAATTTCTGGGTTTTTTTGCACTGCTCATTTTTATCTTAACTATTTAATAAACATATATACTTGCTGTAATTCAGTTTTTCTTTATATTTATTTAACATATATTTCATTGCACTGCTGCTGTAAAGTTAATGAATTTCACGACATATGCCAGTGGTTTTAAACCTGATTCTGAACCCATTGTCAGCTTATATAGGGAACCAATCTTGTCTGCAAACAAAACTCCAAATTCACCTTTTGTTATTTTCTGTCCAAATGCCTCTGGTCAGTTCTAAATCAGACAGGTTGATTGCAGGAGATATCACTTCATGTAGACAAACTTGAAAATACTTCCTCTATCATCCTGGCTGTCAAATTATTATATGTTCAATTTGGATAAATAATCTTCTCCTCAATTGGAAGAAAGGTCTATATAGTGAGGATATCAGCACATTGTAAATACTATGGTAACCATGTAAAAATGGACTTCTCAGACCAATAACAACAGTATGTTAGTACTCTCATCCAAATATTTTATAAAGTGGGTATAAGAATGAGAAATAAATAAAAATCTCTACTCCTATCCATGAAAACAACATGTCAGCCATCTTTCAGGCCAATCTGATTAAAATTGTACCAAAACTGATGACAACCTCCAGCTTGGAAATGATCTTTTATTGAGTGGGGAGCAGAATTTTTATTCTTGCTATTATATCCATAACCATCTGACAGCATCAGCTGTGATATTCATTTCATGCCAGATGTTGTGCCAAGCATGACAGTCTATAATTAGCAAGCAAGGATGAAGCAGTACAGACATGCTTCTTAACATGGGCAGTACTTGGATTCCATAGCAACATACACAGAATGCTGGAGCAACTTAGCAGGTCAGGCAGCATCTATGGAAATGATAAACAGTCAACATTTCGGGCTGAGATCCTTCTTCAGGACTGGAAAGGAAGAGGAAGACCTCAGAATAAAAAGGTAGGGATAGGGTGGGGAAGGATGACTAGCTAGAAGGTGATAGGTGAATGCAGGTGGATGGGAAAGGAAAAGGGCAGGAGAAGAAGGAATCTGATAGGAGTGAAGAGTGGACCATGGGTGAAAGGGAGGAAAGAGGGCCACCAGGGCGAAATGATGGGCAGGTGAGGAAAAAAGGTTAGGGGCCAGAGGGAGGAATAGAAGCAGAGGGGAAAAAAAAGAACTGATATTCATGTTTCAGGTTTACATCTAGTTTAGTATATGCCAAATGAATGTGATGTTTGTCCAGATTTTCACTATTGTATTTTGACATTATGTTTAACAGCTGGTGTGTCAGCCTTCCTAAATCTTCAGCATCACAGAGCTGTAATAGCATCGTGCTAACCACTACGCTACCATGGCTCTGATTATTTGGTAACTTGCTCTTACTTGTCAAAGAGTTAGGAATTCAGTTCTAAAGTGAATTTAGTGGTCAGAAATGCAAGTAGTAGAAGAGTTGGGGGCATTCTAGGCTCCCTCAGACAGTTGCTTTTGCAGCAAGCAAAATCAGCTTATTCAGAAAATATTCAACACATACAAACAAGCTGGATAAACTCAGCAGGTCGGGCAGCATCCGTTGAAACAAGCAGTCAACGTTTCGGGCCGAGACCCTTCGTCAGGACTGAAGAAGGAGGGGGCAGGGGCCCCATAAAGAAGGTGGGGGGAGGGTGGAAAACCAATCAGAGGAAAGATCAAGGGGTGAGGGAGGGGAAGCAGGGAGGGGATAGGCAGGAGAGGTGAAGAAGGAATCTAAGGGGAAAGCACTATGGGTAGTAGAAGAAGGCAGAATCATGAGAGAGGTGATAGGTAGCTAGAAGAGGAGACAGAGTGAAAGTGGGATGGAGGAAGGGTGAGGGAGGGAATTACCAGAAGTTGGAGAATTCGATGTTCATACCAAGGGGCTGGAGACTACCCAGATGGTATATGAGGTGTTGCTCCTCCAACCTGAGTTTGGCCTCATCATGGCAGCAGAGGAGGCCATGTATGGACATATCCGAATGGGAATGTGAAGCAGAGTTGAAGTGGGTGGCAATCGGGAGATCCTGTCTGTTGTTGCGGACGGAGCGGAGGTGCTCGACGAAGCGATCCCCCAATCTGCGTCGGGTCTCGCCGATGTAGAGGAGGCCGCACCGGGAGCACCGAATGCAATAGATTACCCCAACAGACTCACATGTGAAGTGTTGCCTCACCTGGAAGGACTGTTTGGGGCCCTGAATGATGGTAAGAGAGGAGGTGTAGGGACAGGTGTAGAAAATATTCTGTTTAATGAGGTAAAGAAACTGAATTTATTATGGAAATTACAGCATTTTTTCTGACAAATGAATTGCCAAAGAAAATTGTAATAAGTGGAAGTTAGTTGTATATCTATTATGTGCAGTAAATCAGTAATGTGGCTAAACAGGTGTGGTTACAAGTTTGCAGTTATCCCCATCTGGGAATAATTTGGGGCTTTTTATTATGTGTTAATGAGAGCAAACAAAAAGTTATGAATTAAAGATCCCTCTTTCTGGCCTTGTGCCCTGTCTAGATCTATTCTGACTGCTTGCACAATATTGACCCTATCTAACCTACCATCTGAATTTGCATTCCCAACTTCATCAAACTTACTAGCAAGCATTGCTGTTGCACTTTAGCAAACAGAGGGTGAACATCAGCTCTCTGATACCTTGTACTGGATCATAAACACAAGAGATTCTGCAGATGCTGAAAATCCACAGCAACACCCACAAAATGATGGAAGAACTCAGCAGGTCAGGCAGCATCTATGAAGGGAATAAGCAGTCGGTGTTTTGGGTCAAAACCCTTCATCAGGATAATGGGGCCAGATTTAGAGGCATTCAAATCTGGTAACTAAGAAAGTTACGAGAGTTCAGGTATGATCTTCAGAAAGCTACTTCACGGGTGAAGTGACAATTAAAGACAAAACTTGAATCAACGAGACATCCTGATGAAGAGCCTCGACCCAAAACGTCAACTATTTATTGCCATCGTTAGATACTGTCTGAACAGCTGAGCTCCTCCAGCACGTTGTGTGTATTGTCTCATGAAGTATGCTCAACAGTTGTGGCAGGGGTTAAATGCTATCACCGCTTATAAAGTAAAGTCAAGCGACATAGGCGACAAGAGGGATTTACTTCCAGATGAGTTCAATGCTCGCTTTAACCATCAAAGCGTGGAGAAACCATCACAAACACCTACAGCCCCCAAAGATCCTGTAATTTCAGTCTCTGATGCTGATGTGCGAGCAGACTTCAATAAGTTGATCCCACAAAAAGCTTCCAGTCCGGATGGGGTAACTGGCCAAGGCTAAAGACCTATGCACTGGCTGGAATTTTCACTGAGATCTTTAACCTCTCACTTCAGTAGTTTGAAGTACCCACCAGCTTCAAGGAGACTTCACTTATACCAGTGCCTAACAAGAATGTGGTAACCTGCCTCAAGGACTATCATCCAGAAGCACACATATCCACAGTGATGAAGTGCACTGAGAGGTTGGTGATGAAACATTATCAACTCCTGCCTGAGAAGTCAGTTGGATCCGCTGCAATTTGCCTACCAGTGCAACAGGTCCACAGCAGATGCCATCTCATTTTGGCTCTTCACTCAACCCTGGAACATCTGGACAGCAAAGATGCATATATCAGGATTCCCCTTATCAACTACAACTCAACATTCAATACCATCATCCCTTCAAAACTAAACAATAAGCTTCAAGACCTTGGCCTCAATATCTCCTTGTGCAATTGGATCCTCAATTTCTTCACTTGCAGATCCAGTCAGTTCGGATTGGCAAGAATTTCTTCTCCACATTCTTCATCAGCACAGGTGCATCACATGGCTGTGTGCTTAGCTCCCTGCTCTATTCCCTTTACACTTATGACTGTGTGGCTAAGCACAGTGCCAATACCATATTCACGTTTGCTGATGATGCCATTGACATTGGCCAAATCAAAGATGGTGCCAAATCAGCATATAGGAGAGAGATGGAATATCTGGTTGACTGGTGCCACAACAACCTCTCACTCAATGTCAACAAGACCAGGGAGCTGATTATTGACTTCGGGAGGAGAAAACCAAAGGCCCATGAGTCAGTCCTCATTGGAGGATCAGAGGTGGAGAGGGTCAGCAACTTTAAATTCCTCGGTGTTATCATTTCAGAGCACTTGTCCTGGGCCCAATACATAAGAAAGCTTGTTCAAAAAAGCTGGATGAACTCAGCAGGTCAGTACGGATGCTGCCCGACCTGCTGAGTTCATCCAGCCTTTTTGTATGTCTTGATGTGACCACAGCATCTGCAGTGTACTTTGTGTTTACATAAGAAAGCTCAGCAGCACCTTTATTTAAGATTTGTGACAATTCTAAAATGTTGACAAATTTCTGTAGATGTGTGGTGGAGAATATATTGACTAGGCTGCATTACAGCCTGGTATGGAAAACCAATGCCCATGAATGGAAAATCCTACAAAAAGTAGTGGATACATCCCAGCACATCATGAGTAAAGCCCTTCCAACTATTGAGCACATCTACATGAATAATTGTCGCAGGAAAGGAGCATCCATCCATTAGGGACCCCCATCACTCAGGTCATCCTCTCTTCTTGTTGCTTCCATCAGGAAGAAGGTACAGGAGCTTCATGAGTCACACCTCCAGGTTCAGGAATGGTTTTATCCCTCAACCATCCGGCTCTTGAACCAAAGGGAATAACTTCACTTCCCCATCACTGAACTGTTCCCAAACTCTATGGACTCACTTTGAAAGATTCTTCATCTCATGCTCTCAATATTTATTGCTTATTTATTTATTATTATTATTTTTCTTTTTGTATTTGCACAGTTTATTGACTTTTGCACACTGGTTGAACATCCAAGTTGGTGCAGTCTTTCATTGATTCTAGTATGGTTATTATTCTATTATGGATTTACTGAGTATACCCAGAAGAAAATGAATCTCAGGGTTGTATATGTGTAATAACTCTACTTTGAACTTCTGAGCTTACAATGGTCATTATCATCTGTCTGCCACCCCTCTGGAAACTGTAATTGACTTTGTCAAAGGCAGCCAAGATTTCAAGAAAGGATAATGTGACTTCCTCTGGTTGAATATTGTTTACTTGTTAGATGAGGGTAATGTTTCCTTTAAGGTGTGTACATGTGTGCGTGCACACATCTTTTGCTACTGGACCACAAAGGAATTTAAAATGCGCAGTAAAGCTTGTCACCCTCTACCTCGTTGGCGTGTTAAGTATATTTACAATTGTACACAATCATATTTCCTTTTCTGTTTTCTGATGCAAAAAGTGTTGGACAGTGTGGAGTTTATGATAATTTGTCTGCAGATTTTAGAACTGGCTTATTAATACTGTATTTATTGAAGAAATTATTTAGTGTGCACTTGTTGTTATCACTGGCCAAAAAATTGCACAGCACAAGATTTTTTGCACACACTGATCATTACAAATTAGAGGGCACATTGCCATTGAAGAAACAAAGCCTTTTCTGGATGAGTTAAAACAAGGCTGAAAGAAGCAGGTGTCTGTATGCTTCCAATGCATAGCTCCATATTCTCTATAAGATCCTGAAAGCAACTTCTTCATTTTAAGTCATTGTGGACCAGTGATTTCCAAGCAATAGTGGCAGTGTTGCATTATTTCAAAGACTCTTACAGCAAATCCTGAATCTTTTCATCTGTCCACCTGGTAATCTTTTCCTGGTACAGAGCTTGGAATAGAGTGTCTGGTTTGGGAGTCTGGTGTCAGGTACATTAAAGATGTGGCCTGCCTGATGGAGCCAAATGGTGTGACTAGAGTCTTAGTGCTGGGAATATTGGCCTGGCAGAAGATGCTGCCTAAATTCCACTATGGATGGTTCCCAGCCCAGCTACAAGATGAGGAGTGTTGGGCATGGAGCTAGCAACCCCATCCCATTAAAAACCCAGAGCTACAAAAATGCCAACAGAAACTCTAAAGACCTCATCCCTGGGAGAGGAAGGACCTTTGAAGATGGGCTACAGCTGGGGACAACTTGAAAGACTGGCCCAGGATAGAGGACTCTGACATGCTCCTGTCAGTGGCCTTTGTGCCCCAGTAGGGGTGATGGGCTGAAGTATGTAAGAAGATGTTGGTTCACTTATCCTTCCAGTGTATTCAAGTGGTGATGCCATTTGTAGAATCCATCATTAAGGACCCCCATCACCCAGGATTCTTCTCTTTGCTACCATCAAGGAGGTGGTTCAGGAGCCCAAAGACACACACTGAACACTTTAGGAACAGCTTCTTCCCCTTCTTCATCAGATTTCTGAATGGACAATTAACCCATTTCCCAACCTGCCGAAAGGCTTCAGTCTGAAACGTTGACTGTACGTATTTTTCTAGATGCTATCTGGCCTGCTGAGTTCCTGTAGAATTTTGTGTGTGTTGCTCAGATTTCTAGCATCTGCAGATTCTCTTGTTTCTTATTATTTTCCCCCCTTTTTCACTACTAATTTAATTTATCTTTCTTGTAATTAAGTTTTTTTATTATATACAGTGGCCCTCCTTACTGCGAGGGTTTGGTTTCGGGACCCCTCGTGGGTACCAAAAAACACAGATGCTCAAGTCCCTTATTCAACCTGTCTCATTGTGGTGGACCTTAGGACCCAGTGGAACCCCAGACCTTATTTAACCTGTCTCAGTGTGGTGGACATTAGGACTTGGCGTAGGAGCTCTGAATCCGCAGTGTTTCTGTTCATGAAAATAATCACGATCACGATTAAAAATAAAGTGGAAATAATAAATCGATCAGAAAGAGGTGACATGCCATCGGTCATTGTAAAAGCGTTAGGCTATGTCAGTCAACGATTGGAACAATTTTAAAGGATAAAGGGAGAAAGGCCCTGCCCCAATGAAAGCTACAATTATTACTAAGCAGCACAGTGGTTTTATTATTGGGTTTTGGGGTTTTGAGTTTTTGATCCTCCACATCAACCTGGCACGCATGGAGAGCGCACTCGATAGTGGTCTGTCACTGGATCGAACTCGGGAAATTCCATTCCCGAGCCCGGCGCTGAAACATATGTTCTTAAATGTTTTATATGCATAGAAAGGTAAAATATATACTATATACTATGACAAACGTTTGACTAACTGACGCTTAATAATACCAGATGTACCTGTTCCGACTTACTTAGTAAGCGAACTTCAGATTTTTTTCGATCCTGATTCACAATAACCCACACACATCCTCCCGTATACTTTAAATCATCTCTAGATTACTTATAATGCCTAATACAATGTAAATGCTATGTAAAATAGTTGTTATACTGCATTGTTTAGGGAATAATGACAAGAAAAAAAGTCTGTACATGCTTGAACAGCAAGCGCTGGAAGAGCACTTCCAGGTTTTCTCGATTCGCGGTTGGTTGAATCTATGGATGTGGAACTCGCGGATAAGGAGGGCCGACTGTATTGCAATGTACTGCTGCTGCAAAATACCATATTTCACGACATATGCTAGTGATATTAAACCTGACTCTGATTCTGAACAGTCCACCCCCTTGGCAAATGTACAAAAACAAAAGGTTGCATTTTCCTTGGTAATAGTGAATTCATACTCTGATATCTAAGAATGTTTGCTTGAGATTGTGAAATCTGCAGTCCAATTAGCACTTTAGTGTCTCTATTGTTTTCCTTTGAAAGTTGCACCCTGCTGTAGTCTGTCTGCTTTATGTCTGAGATTTTTCTTTCACCAAATAACCTGTGCACCCAGGGGTTTTGTCTCTTCAATTAAAAATGTGTTAAAATGCAATATATAAACAACACATTTTATCCCACTCATAAAGGGTGGTAGTATTTTATCTAGATTCCACCATAACACTTTTGTATTATTGGGTGCTTAAGAAATGTGGCATTTTAGACTTTTGCAAATGATTGGAATATTCCAAAACTAGTAAACTGATCAGTACGTGAACGTTCATGAGTAAGGTCACTGTATGTGTAAAATATGCATTCAAATAAATTGGAAATAATTCATCTTCATGCAGTGTTTGAATGTAGATCATCAGTTTTAAAAATCTGAACTGTCATTTAAATACACAAACAAGGTTCTGTTGATGCTGGAAATTGAGCAGTACACACACACACAAAATACTGGTGGAATTCAGCAAATATTCATGGAAGGTTTTGGCCTGAAACGACAACTGTTCATTGCGTGACCATAGATGCTGCCTGACCTACTGAGTTCCTCCAGCATTTTGTGGGTGTTGCTCACAGTCATTTAAATATTGTGGTTGTATTTAACAGCAGGTTTGTGGTTTCTGACTATGTCAAATGAGAAAAAAGAAATTTTGACATATTCAATCTATCCAGAAACTTGGTGATATGGATCGAGCAAGCATTCAATTAGGTGTGTTGCAGACTGCTGGTTCCACATTCCCCAGAGCCTTAGCTGTTAGTTCAACCACTTTTTTAAAGTAGTTACCTCATCTTACGTAGGTTTTGTGATTTAGCTTTCATTCCATGTTACGTAATATTTTAAAACAGATTTGCAATTCTCCCCTTAATTTAATCATATCTTTTAAATTACAGTCCTTGAGCAAGTGTTTTTTTTTTGCTGCACAATTTTCACTTTGAATTGCTGTGTCCTTTTTCTCTAGGTACGTTACAAAGAACGCCTTACTGTACCATTTGCTATTTTAAGATCTGAGTTGTCGAGGGATTAGAAGAGCTTATGAGGAAGTTCTGTTGCAAAAAGGAAAACCAGTGGCTAAAGGAGACTGCAGAAAGTAAGGAGCATCGAACAGGACAAGACACAAAAAGGAAGCTGGAATAGCAAGTAGAGAATCATGGTACGTCCTTGGGCTTTGTCACTTACGACCTTGTGTTTTATGTGAAAAATTAAAAGTGATCTAATGGATGTTATCGGCATATCCCAATAAAAACATTCAACAAAAATCTATCCAATAGCTTAATAATAAGTACCTGGGTAGTGAAATTCCTTATGCAAGGTATAACATTCTTGATTTATTGCCAGGATTTTAAACCACATGAAATCTCAAGAGTCTGCAGCATATGAATTATTAATTGCATAGAGGATGTTCATAAATTACGTGCTGTAATGAAACTAGCGTTAACATGCTGCTGTAAAATGCCAAATGACCTTGGTCTCCACTGCATAGCTGAAATTTTGGGTGCTCGTCATTGTCCTGTCTAGCAGAATCATTGCAGAATGAATCGGGATGCTCTCAGAGATGTATCAGCTGGCTTGGCTGTTGTTAGGTAAACGGATGCTGCGTGTCAGCACTATTTAATCTTCTGCTCAAATTACGTTATTACACCACCTAATTATATGGTGAAGTCAAGAAGCACTAATGATTATAAGGGAAGTACTGCTCTAAATATATACTAATAATGTTAAAAATTACATTTTTGTAATTGTGACCATGGACTTTTTGCAGTCTTATTTTCACGTTTCTCTTGAAACCAGACCTAGCACTAACAGTGCAAGTGCAGTTTTGATTGAAGGCTGATGCTTGATAAAACTATACTCTGAATTTATTTGTGGGTTTTCTGGATACAAAATGTAATTGTTAATGTCACAAAATTCTCCTGATAGCTAATGAATGTGTGGCGTGTGCACCTATTGTTAATTGATAACAGAAATTAAGGGAGGTAGAAAAGGGAGGAGCGCCATGGTAGCACAGTGGCTAACAACGCTATTACAGTTCGGGGTATCAGATTTCTGTACTCGGGTCCGCTGTCCTCTGTAAGAAAGTTTGTATGTTTTTCCCGAGTGCGCATGTGTTTCCTCCGAGTGCTCTGTTTTCCTCCCACAATCAAAAGACATATCAGATAGTAGCTTAAATGGTCATTGTATATTGTCCTATGATTAAGCAAGGGTTAAATTGGTGGGTTGCCTGGTGGTGTAACTTGTTAGGCTGGAAAAGCCTATTCGTGCTGTATCTGAAAATAAAGAATGGAAGAAACAGTAATGAACTATGGGAAGCATTATGTTGTCATTTACCTTGGCTTGGTTAATACAATAAACATTTAAGTTATACCTTACATATTATGTGTGAGTTGCTCTTTTATAGTCTGCTTAGGAGCATCCAAATAGCAGATATATATTAGGCTGATCATTACTAATTATGTATTTTAAAAAATTCCAAGAACAGATAACAAAGGCACAATGATGCAGAACGTATAATCTATAACAAAAACTTTGATTCCAGAGGATTAACAGACACTTGCATTTAAGAAAGAAGAGTGTAAATGTCCAGCGAACTATAGAGCTGTGCTAATAACAGTCTTAAATGGAGAACATTTCAAAACCAAAAAGACAGTCAATAGAAATAGAATAGTGAAGAATCCACGTGGATTTTTGAAGTGTGGTTTGATCAATGTCTCTGAATTCTTTGAAGAGCTAACAGAGGATTTGGCTGAGAGGATAATGTACGAGATGCAGTATATGAATAATGCTAAAAGGCCATAGGTCAAAATGTGGCAGCTTATCAAAGAGTAAAATGTGAGTAACTGGTGTTAACAAATGAATGAAATACTCAGATAGTTAACTTTAATTTAGAAAGTGGAGACTGGAAATTGGGTTTCCAGGAGTCTATACTAAGGTTGCAATCTCCCACAATTTACTGTATATTATCTGTTTAGGCGTTGGAACCAATGGATAATGGATAGTGTGAGGATAGTGGGTGTTGAGGGATGCCTCAAATTTGAAGAGAACATTTATAATCTTTCAAAAGGGCAAATGATTTTCAGTGTTGGGAAGCACGGATATAATATTTTGTTAAGAAAATAATGTGTCCCATTTTACTTGATGATCTTAGAAATAAGTACAGAGGTCAGGAAAAGCTGAATCAATGACTAACAAAGCAACAGCAAAAGAACATACAACATCAGAATTATTTCCAAGAGGGATAGAATTGAAATTCTAGAGAAGTTATTGATAAGCTTTGTACTGATCCATGGTTTTAATGCTGTTTAATTCTGGTTATCTTATTTTATATTTTAAGAGTCTGATACCAGATATGCAAGCTTATGGTTAATGGGTAGGGATAGAAAAGAAAGGCTGAGGATGATCTTATTAAGATCATAAAAATATCTGTAGGATTTCTTCATGCAAGAAGCCTTCTAAATCTGTGAGAACCTGGATACTATTCCTGATAATGGTAGATGGTTTAAAATTACATTGCTAGTAAATACAGTCTGATGTATGATTATTTTTTCTCTCTATTTTGTCCTTCTGGGGTCACATTTGCTGAGGTATTTTATGTTAATAACTGCCCATAACTTGTTATGAAAATATGATCTTAGCTTATCAATTTATTTATCAAACAATTTAAGAGCTTGTTAAGGTCCACAGTTTTAACATAATCAACATTTGTAAGTTTATGTACAAACAAGAATTCAGTGGGGAGATGTCTGCGGTGTTTTTAAACCAGTTGTTTCTCCAGCTGTATTTTTGACTAGGCTTTTGATATAGAGTCATCCTTTATGTTGTTGATAAAGAGTCAAGTATTCTCTATATCACTGATAGAAAGTTGAGTGTCATATGTTTTACCTACCGACTAAGTTCTCTGCCATCATCCTGACGATGGTGTACATTCCATCCCTGGCAGATGTCAAGCTGGCACTGCAAGAGCTGTGCACCATGATCAACAGTCATGAGCTTTCTTAATTATCGATGGGGACTTTAACCAAACTAGCTCGAGCAAGCCTCAAACCAACTACTATCGACATGCCATCTGCAGAACCAAAGGAGACAACACACGTGATCACTATTACAGCACCATCAAGAACGCTTACCAACCCATCCTGCTCCTGGACTTTGGCAAGTCCAATCAACTCTCGGCATATAGGCAGAGTCTGGGACTGCAGCTCAGTCATGGAGACTGAGTACGGTCAAGGGAAACGGGGTAGTGCTTCCAAGACTGCTTTGAATCGGTGAGGTGAACGATATTCAGGCACCCATCTTCAGATCTGAATGACTATGCCTTGGCTCTCATTGACTTCATGAAGAACTGTATGCATGTGTGTGTGTGTGTGTGTGTGTGCGCGCCTTTGAGAATATACCAAGTCTTCCCAAACCATAAGCCTTAGATGAACCAGGAGATTTACAATCTGTTGATGTCTATCCAGAGCTCTGCAGTAAGTAGTGGTACAACCTATGGAAGGGCATTGTTAGTTTGTGGATAACTGATGAAAACAAGATTGAGCAATGCTGGGAAGCATCACAATGAATAGAAAGACTTGTATTATGCAGCATCTTTCCTGACCAGAATTCTCACTGCTGCAGTTTAGAAGGATCAACACCCACACACAGCTGTGAGGAAATAACACTTTGATAGTCTCTTAACTTCTAATAAACAATCCCTACTATTCATCCTGTATTTTCTTTATCCAACTGGCCCTATCAACTACCCCCTCTTTCCCCTCTCTACCCTCTTGATCTACCCGTCACGTACACATTGCTCCCTGTGGTTCCCTTCTCATTTCTTTCCCTTTATTCCATGGTCCACTGTCCTCTCCCATCAGATCCCATCCTCAGCCCTTTGTCACTTCCACCTGTCTCAGTTTCTTAGACCATTTTCACTCTTTCCCACCCTCATCTGCCTTTTACCCCCCTCTCACTTGCATCCACTTATCTCCCACCAACTCTTGCTCCATTCCCTGTCCCCCCACCAAATTTTTATACTGGCTAGCTCCCCTGTTTCTTTCTAGTTCTGATGATGAGTCTTGACCTGAAATGTTGGCTGCCAATTGATAAATGCCTGACCCCCTGAAAACTTGCAACATTTTGTGTATTGCTGTTATAGTGATGTTGACTGAGTATGGCGAATTTCTTGCTTCTTGTTAAAATAGTCCGACAGAATCTTTTACATCTACTTAAAAGAGCAGACAAGGCCTTGATTTCATAATTTCCATGACAGTCGCTATGTCTAATACTTGCAGCCTGTGTCAATTTAGACCTGTGCTACATTTCTGGAGTAGAGTTGCCTGTTGTCCAGGTGAAGAAGGAGCAGTTGGGCAAGATGCAGTAGATGTCCACTGCACGCATGCTCCATGCTCTCATTTTAGTTGCTTGTTGTTCAGCACTTGTTCTCAAGTAGGACCATAATATCTACTTCGAGTGATGTTCTGGAAGTAGTGGTAAGGGGAGGACTAATACAATATCCAGGCAAGATTGATGGGCAGACAGTCTGGGGAAAAAGGATTTTGAAGAGCATGGCTTCCCTCTGCACACCAGGGGTCTGGATACAGGACAAAGCGATCCAAAGCACATACACCAACTAAGGAACAGTTGCTTTACTAATTTCATGTATCATCGTTTGTCAGCTTATAGTTTATATTGACTTTTAACACCTGTATTGTGAATGTTAAGTAACAAATTCAAGCAAAGGTCAATATCCATAACTGCTAGCCAGTTCTGTATAACAATGGCATTTCTCTGTTTAGAACAAAGAACAGAGAACAATGTAGTGACGGGTGCCACGCTGTTATTTGAGACTTGAGTGTGCGTTGTTCTGGATCCAGTTATTTTATTTTATTATTGGTAATGACATTGTGATGTGTATGAAGATGGCTAAATAGATGAACATTACTTTCACATGGGTGACAGAAGATTAGGGATGATGTAGCATGAGTGGTTTTGATTTTCAAGATCCTCTTTTCTTCTTTGCTTCCTGTCTTTTAGCTTCATCTTATGAGCAAGGACTAATTTTTATGCAGGTACAAAAAACAGTAGGTTGTTGTTCCAATAGTATGTGTCAATGTTGAAATACTTTAGAAGTGTTCGAAGGAGAGTCTTTGAATTTTTTTTTGTCCAACATGTGACCACTTGTTCTCCATAAAGTAGCTGATTTGCTATGTCATCAGACATTCATCTGATGCTTAACCTACCAGATTTGTTATTTGTTCCGCATTGCGTAAATGATGAGGAGGTTTGTTTGAGGCAGGATCTGTGCACCTTGCCACTTGATCTGAAGTATTCTGTGCAGTAAGGTCATGTAGATATGGTAAAGTTGTCTGGCATGTATGCTGTACACTGTCCATGAATTACAGGCATAATTTGGGTATCCGCACATCTGCGGCTTGGTCTTTAGGCAAATTCTTCTTCATTCCCACACTACACTTCTCAAGCTTCCAAATGCAGAGCAGGCTTTTGCTGCCCTTTGTCGACCTCATTCTCAGCGCTGACTGACCTTGAGGGAGTGCTGCCAATGTACGTATGTAAACTTGCCCGCTTCTGAAAGCCTCTGTCCAATCAAAGGATGTTTAGTTCTGTGGGGGAGGGAGGTGCTGTTTGATGCCAGTTGCGCATTATTTCTGTTTCCTTTGTGCTAATTGTGAGGCCAAAATTGTCATAGACACAGTCATCACCAAAGAGGAGTTCCCTTACTGTGCTTTCTTGTATTTTGGTTTTGGCTCAGAGTCCCCTTAGGTTTCATGTCCTGGTTGATTCCGTCTTCTTTAACAGGGTCGGCATCAGACAGCATTGTTGAGAATATCATACTTAACAGTGTGGAAGCAGGTACATAGTTTTGTTTGAAAGTAAAGATTATAGTCATCTGCATATATGTATAGAGGCAGTAATAAACGTACCTGCACCAGCATCATACCTGCATAACGTCTGATAGGCAACGTTTACAAGAAAAACATAAATTAAACATATATACAACTTTTCACTCCACTGGTGATTGGGAATGGGTCTGACGACTCTCCGTTAGTCAGTACTCTGTGATCATCATCGTATCATTCTCACTGTGATGGTGTGGTTTTCCTCCAGGTGCTCCAAAGATGTACCAGTTAATAAGTTAATTGGTCATTGTAAATTGTCCTGTGATTAGGCCAGGGTTAAATAGGTGGGTTGCTGGCAACATAATTCTTTAGGCCAGAAGGGCCTGTTCCATGCGGTATCTCTAAATAAATAAAAATCATGGAATTGTCAGTTGTGACAAACTTCTTGGGGCAACCATATTTGGCCATGACCTTCCATAGACCTCCACAACAACAGTGTCAAAAGATTTAGTGAGACCAACAAAAATAATGAGCAAGCTACAGTTCTTCTCTTGGCACCTCTCTTGGAATTGTCATACTACCAAGTTGATGTCCACTAACAATGACCTTCATGGAAACTAACATGGCGAGTGGTCAGTTAGTTTAACATGGTAGGTGATCAGTCAATTTAATACAGTGAGTGGTCAATCATTTCAACAGGACTGTAGTGTGGATTTTAGCAGCAGTCTAGTAAACACATTACTCAGTGACTATCACAGACTTGATGGTTCCCATAAAGCTTGTAACATGTGCAATTAAGGCAACCTTGGTGCTTTTTCTTGTTCCATAGAACCTGAAGTGGCTCTCTCAGTTTCTCAATCAACAGTGAGCCCCCTTCCGTGGTAAAGCAGCCACTCCTGGAGCTGATACTGACTTTTGAACTTCTGCCAGGTCTAGGAGTTCAGCAAGAGTTAGGTTTGTTGGAAGTGTGACTAAGGGAAAGGAGGGGGCATGACAAACAACAGAGCAAGTCCATCGGAGAGTAGACCAGTTAACTCGTGGGTACAGAAGATGTGTATGATTCTAAATGAAAACTTTGCTGTTGGCGTCATGGGAGAGGGGGAGTTGATATAAGCATTGAAAATAAGGAGGTAAAATATGCAGGGTTGGAAATTGAAATCATTGGAAACAAAGACGCTTTAAGTGGTCACGCATTTTTACAATGCTCCAAGAGTTTTAAAAGCAATGAATGGCAAGTGTTAGATCAGAATACAATATTCTTGTCTTTTCTGGCTTCAGGGTCAGTGCTGGAGACCATAAGACAAAGGAGCAGAATTAATCCATTCAGCACATCAAGTCTGTTCCACCATTCCATCATGGGTGATTTGTTATCCATCTCAACCCTATTCTCCTGCCTTCTCCCTGTAACCTTTGACGCCCTTACTAATGAAGCTGTCTACCTATGCTTTAAATATACTCAATAATCTGGTCTTCACAGCCATCTGTGGAGCAAAATGCCTCATGTAGTGCCTGCCATTGGTTCCCAGCTTTTTTATGCTATGCACCAAAACCATTAAGCAACGGGTCTGTGGACCCCAGGTAGGGAATTGCTGTTTTTTCAGAAGATTTGAGGTTACATGGTTTAACCCCTGTTTAAGCTGAGTAATCACAGGCCATTTAACCTAATAGTGGGGATTTTTGAATATCAATAAAGAGTAAATAATTTGAAAAAGTTCTAAGCAACAACATAAAGCAGTGTTGAAACATATGTAAATCCATGAGAGTCTGCATTGATTTAAAGGAAGCCTTATTGATTTGATACAGAAAGAAACTTTGAGGATTGTGTATTTGATGTACTTTATGTGGATTCTGGCAAAACATTTAAAAAAGGCCCAATTATTATATCAGTCTGGAAAATAGAAGTCCATAGGATCCAAGGGAAAGTAGCGGGTTAGGTTGAAATTGCAATAATGGCAGAAAACAAGTTGAGAGTTTTAATTACTGAGATATGTGTGCTATGCAGTTCCACGCAGCTGAATACCGACTGGGGCATTTGTGCTTTTTGTGCTTATATACTGACCTGCATGTAAGGACATGATTAACAAGTGAAACTGAAGCTGAAAGTGTGATTGATAATAAAGAATGTGCTTGATGTGGAAAGATTTCAATGGGCAAGGTTGGTGGGGCATAAACATAGCAAAAGGTATTCAGTCCCAGGAAGCATGAGATAAATGTAGTTTGTGGAGAGTGCACAAGGTAGGGAATGTACATCGACGATTAAAAGAAATAAATACGATGGATACTGGCTGGTCAGATTTCTTCAGTATCATAAAGACACGAGAGTGCCGATGCTAGACTGTAGAGCAATAAAACAATCTGCTGGAGTAACTTTGCTTTATAAAACTGTAGTTAGACCGCATCTGGAGTATTGCATACATTTCTGGTCACCTCATTGTAGGAAAGATGTTGAGGTTGTGGAGAGGGTGCAGAAGTGGTTCATCAGGATGCTGCCTGGATTAGAGGGCATATGCTATAACAAGAGGTTGGACAAACCTAGATTGTTTTCTCTGGAGCGGTGGAGGCTAAGGGGAGTTCTGATGGAGGTTTCCAAGATTATGAGAGGCAGAGGTAGAGTAGACGGATAGTATCTTTTTTCACAGGGTGAAAATGTCTAATACTGGAGGAGGGATCATTTCAAAGGAGATGTGAGGGTCAAGTTTTTTCACAGAGTGGTGGGTGCCTGGAATGCACTGCCTAGGGTGGTGGTAGAGGCAGATACATTACGGACTTTTAAGAGATGTTTAGATATGCACATGAATGCCAGGAAAATGGAAGGATATGGACATAGTTTTAGGCAGAAGCAGTTAGATTAGTTGACCATTTTGATTACTACCGGTAATTTAATTGGCTCAGCACAACATTGTGGGCCAGAGGACCTGTTCCTGTGCTGTACTGGTCTGTGTTTTATGTTCTAACTCAGTGGGTCGAGCAGCATCTGTGGGAGAAAAGGAATTGTTGGTGTTTTGGGTTGAAACCATGCATGAAGAGTCGTCATGGTTCTACCACAGGCACTGCTAGACCTGCTGAGTTACTCCACAGAACATTTATTGCTATCATGCAGTACTCAAATTATGAATAAATGCATATAATAAATAATGACTATTCAGAATGTTTAACAGTGGTTTTTATGTACCCAATTTATGTTGTTAGTAAAATGTGTTCTGTAATTACAGCAATCTTATGAAACTAGATTATGCTTCCTTAGTGAGAAACTCAGTGGGACTGTATATTCAACCTACAATAAATGCTTCTAATAAATATATGCCCTTAAGTGGCTTTTGTAGTTCATAACCAAGGCCTTAAAATTAAGGGAATTCCACTATTAAGTTATAAAATAGGTTGCATGGTTTGTTTGTATAACTGGTTATAAAATTAAGACTGTGCTCATTTATGGTGAAAAACCACACTTTTTCTTTAAACCCCACTTTTTCATCTCTGGCTATAAGAAATCAAAGGATGTATTTGGTTAATTACTTAGAATCTGTCTCCTGATTCCTAAACTTTGGACATAGCTCAGTGAATTTCATTGGTGAATAGATATATTAATAATTTAGGCTAGTACCACTTTCATCTTCTCAGTTGTCACAACATGTAATAAAATCCTGGTCACCTAATCAGTGATAACCTTTTGATTAAAAGTAGAAGTTAGTTTGCTCAATGGCTATTACCTCATAAATGAAACTTACAATCTTCAACTTAAGATTGGGGCATGGTTATTTTCCCAGAGTGTAAGAAATAAAAATTAACAAGTTCAAACCACGGTATCTGGTAGGATGAATACAAGTTAGGGAAGAATGAAACTGATATTAAATTAGTAAGCAGAAGTAAAGTAAAAATAAATTAGTGCTAGGTGCCTGAAAAAGCATCTTCATCACAAATAGTTGGGGGATGGGCAGCTGTGGATGAGGATAATGAAACAAGCCCTACAGTTAGAAATTCTTCAATTGAAGGCAGGAAAAAAAACAGTGGCAACAACTGGAGAAAAAATGGCAGACTGACAAAGGCAAATCAATGATTTACGCTTAGAGGGAGAAAGCAGATCTAAGTATTGGAATGTAGAACCAGTAGTTTCCTCCCACAATCTAAAGACATACTAGTTAGTAGGATAATGGATCATTGCAAATTGCCCTGTGATTTGACTAGGGTTAAATTGGTGGGTTGCTGGGTGGTGCAGCTTGAAGGGCTGGAAGGACCTGTTCCACGCTGTATCTCTGAATAAAAATTAAAAAATAAAATATAAACAGTTTTTCTGTTTTGCTGGATGGGTTAATATTGGGCACAATAACAAAAGGTCTTCTCTGCTTATTTTTAATTAATGGAATGAGAACTTTCATATCTATTTGAAAGAATAGGTATGTATTCAACATCTAATCTTAAAGATGAAATCTTGGAATGCACAGCTTCTTGCTGTTTCTGCAGTACAATGTCATTTCAAACCCTCCTCCAGGGTGTGAACACACAGTTTTTTGCCTCACGGTAAACTCGCTGTCACTGAGTTAAGTTAATTGTGGAGGATAATGTTGGTGCTGACACCAGATTGTGATCTATCCATGGGAAAAAATGCAAGAAATATATGATGTCTAATTTAGGGAACACATTAGAATAATGGAGGAGGAATGGCTTAGTTCTTTGTGATTTCATAATTCAAATCAAGCATGGCTATAAACTGGCACAACGCAGAGTGATGTGAACCTTAAAGAACCACGTGACTCTTTGCATGGGATAGCAAGTGTAATCTCTCACTAAGGAAGTATAATCTAGTTTCATAAGATTTCTTTATTACAAAACATTTTTATGATGCCTAGCAGTGGGTCTGGACTGACTCACTCTAGAGTGTATTTGATTGTAAGCAAAATGGAAGAACCTGCCTATTATAAATGGAGAGTTTTAAGCAAGTTGGCTTATCTGGTGATTTTTTAAAAATAGTACTTGATAATGAAATCCATCTTATCAACATGGATAATGGGTTGTTGGAAATTCTTATCCCAGTTTGACTCCCAAAAGAGACTGTAGTTTCATGTCCTAACAACTGATTACCTGTGTAATAAGAACATGGGTGTAGGAGATGGCCACTTGGCTCCTCAGGCCTGCCCTCCCACTCAGAAAAATCATGGCTGTTCTGCTCCAGGCTTCATCTCTCCTTGGTCAGTTCCCTATACCACCAGCACCCTGATCTTAAAAGAAAAATCCACTTCCTCTTTATGTAGATATAGTCTCCACTATCCCGAGGTAGAGAAATCTAGAGATTTACCTGATATATATTTCTTATTGTAATTTATGGTATATTTGATGTATTACACTGTACAGCTGCTGTGAAATAACAAATTTCACGGCATATGTCCATCATAATAAACCTGATTTTGAGTTCCTACCTACTTCAGTTTTAAATGACTACTCCGTAATCTTCTATGTTTTCCATTTTGAGCTTCTTCCACCAGAGGAAACATCTCAACATCTACCTGATCACACCCTCTATGGATTTTATCTTTCAACAAGATTACCCCTCATTCTCCCAAACACCATATTGTTAAACCATTTATGATTAAATATCCTTTTAATCTCGGGAATTAGCTTGGTGAATCTCTTAGATTACCTACTGTACACAGGACAAAATAGTTTCAAGCCACATTCCATCATTGTCTGATGGAGCAATAGAGGTTTTAGGGCATACTGTGCACAGGCTGTATGCTTCGATATGTAGAACCCCAAGAAGCAATATGGAAAGTTGCCCTATATATCATGTGGTCATAGGAAAATGCCACAAGTAACCAAAGAACTAAATGTTTTGAAGTTCAGGTGACTTACTAAGCATGTACTGTATTTGAGTGATTTGTTGAAAGCACATGTAGCGTAGCGGTTAGCATGATGCTATTACAGCTTTTGAGACACTGGAGTTCAATTCTGGCATCCTGTGTAAGCAAGAATGTACATTCCTTCCCATGACTGCATGTGTTTCTTCCCACAGTCCAAAGACATACCAGTTACTAGGTTAATTGGACATTGAAAATTGTCCCGTGATGAGGCTAGAGGTTAAATAGGTGGGTTGCAGGACAGTGTGGTTCAAAGGGCTGGAAGGGCCTATTCCACACTGTATCTCTAAATAAATATGCAAATATTAAAATTATGCTTTAACTATGCATAAAGACTTCACTGACAAACAAGCTACAAGGCAAGACTATAACACACACAAGATGCTGGTGGAACACAGCAGGCCAGGCAGCATCTATAGGGAGAAGCGCTGTTGACGTTTCGGGCCGAGATCCTTCATCAGGACCAACCGAAAGGAAAGATAGTAAGAGATTTGAAAGTAGTGGGAGGAGGGGGAAATACGAAATGATAGGAGAAGACCGGAGGGGGTGGGATGAAGCTAAGAGCTGGAAAGGTGATTGGCGAAAGTGATACAGAGCTGGAGAAGGGAAAGGATCATGGGACGGGAGGCCTCAGGAGAAAGAAAGTGGGGGGAGCACCAGAGGGAGATGGAGAACAGGCAAACAACTAAATATGTCAGGGATGGGGTAAGAAGGGGAGGAGGGGCATTAACGGAAGTTAAAGAAGTCAGTGTTCATGCCATCAGGTTGGAGGGTACCCAGCCGGGATATAAGGTGTTGTTCCTCCAACCTGAGTTTGGATTCATTTTGACAATAGACATGGATAGACATATCAGAATGGGAATGGGACGTGGAATTAAAATGCGTGGCCACTGGGAGATCCTGCTTTTTCTGGTGGACCGAGCGTAGGTGTTCAGCGAAACGGTCTCCCAGTCTGCGTCGGGTCTCACCAATATATAAAAGGCCACATCGGGAGCACCGGACGCAGTATACCACACCAGCCGACTCACAGGTGAAGTGTCGCCTCACCTGGAAGGACTGTCTGGGGCCCTGAATGGTGGTGAGGGAGGAAGTGTAAGGGCAGGTGTAGCATTTGTTCCATTTACAAGGATAAGTGCCAGGAGGGAGATTGGTGGGAAGGGATGGGGGGGACGAGTGGACAAGGGAGTCGTGTAGGGAGCGATCCCTGCGAAAAGCAGAAAGGGGGGGAAGGAAAAATGTGTTTGGTAGTGGGATCCCGTTGGAGGTGGCGGAAGTTACGGAGAATTATACGTTGGACCTGGAGGCTGGTGGGGTGGTAGGTAAGGACAAGGGGAACCCTATCCCGAGTGGGGTGGCGAAGAGATTCGAGACCATCTCGGTGGGGGATGGAGGTATATAGGGACTGGACGTCCATGATGAAAATAAGACGGTGGGGGCCAAGGAACTTAACATCATTGAAAAAATTCAAAGCAGGAGAAGTGTCACGAACATAGGTGGGAAGAGATTGAACAAGGAGGGATAAGACAGTGTCAAGGTATGCAGAAATGAGTTCAGTGGGGCAGGAGCAAACTGAGACAATAGGTCTACCTGGACAGGCAGGTTTGTGGATCTTGGGTAGGAGGTAGAAACGGGAAGTGCGGGGTGTGGGAACTATGAGGTTGGTGGCAGTGGATGGGAAGACTATACTGGGTTAGCTGAGCATTGACGGGCACCTTGGTTACTTGAAACATGAATCCAATCTTATATCCACTAGTAAAGATTAGTTGCCATGGTATCATAGCAATTAGCACAACATTATTACAGCTTGGGGCATTGGAGTTCGAAGTTCAATTCCGGTGCCATCTGAAAGGAGTTTATATGTTCCTCTCCAAGAAATGTGCATGTTTCCTGCAGGTGCTCTGGTTTCTTCCCACAGTCCAAAAACATACTGAAGAGGGTAATTGATCATTGTAAATTTTCCTGTGTGGTTAGCATTAATCGGAGTTCTTAGGGGTTGCTGGGGCAGCTTGGCTCAAAGAGCCATAAGGGCCTACTCCATGCTGTATGCTAAATAAGTAAGAAAGAAAGATCTTATAGAGACCAGAATATGCAAGTTCTGTTACCAATGAAGCATAATTGATAAATTGGTTTGTTATTGTCACACCTATTGATGTACAGTGAAAAACATGTCCTTCATACATTCTGTACAGATTATTACAGTAGTCCATTGAGGTATTACAAGGAAAAACAATAATAGAATACAGAACGAAATTGCCATGTTACAGAGAAAGTAGTTTATTTGTCACATGTACATTGAAACATACAGTGAAATGTGTTGTTTGCTTCAACGACCAACACAGTTCAAAGATGCACTGGGGTGGAGTTCACGTGTGTTAGCATGCTTCTGGTGCCAGCATAGTATGCCCACAAGTTACTACTTGTGTGTCCTTGGGATGTATGTGAAAGGAAACCAGAGCACCTGAGGAAATTCACACAGCTACATGCCATTCCTCCTTTCACACCTGCTCCATTCACATTCTGCAGCCATAGCTAAAGTAAAAGATGAAACTCAGATAACCCCCAATTACTTGCACAAAATATTATGCAGCTAAATGACAAATATTCCCCATACTGAAATGCAGTGGCATTTCAAGTAATTTTATCCATTGAATACTTTTCCCACTTGTGTGTTATCTGTTACTTATTACTTTGTGCCTTTATCCATTGCATACTTTTAAAATATTTGTGTGAAATTAAGTATTAGATTTGGTTTTTGAGTAGTTAAATACAGGAAGTCTGAACTAAAGATTTTCTCAGGATCCCCATGAAGAAAATGTCTCTCTAGTCAAAAGTCCTTTATCAGCTGTGTAGATGTAGAATCTATCATGTGAGGTGAGGTTAGTCTGGTAGCTCAACTATACTCCATGCAGAAACAACAGAAATGCCATGCATATGGGTAAGTTTAAAGTTATATGAAAAATAGGATTTGCAAGGAAACTGCTATTTGCAATATAAGGGAGGAAACAGTAAAACAAAATGGTTTCAGTAGTAGCTCAAAACACACCCTTTTCTTTTTCTCACTTGGCGCTTACCAATTTCCTTTGTGTATTTTGCGCTGTATCGATTTGATCTCTTCTGTTTTCTCCTCCATGAAAGAACTGAGGTACAGAATGAGACCTTATATGCAGCACAGGCGGGGGAGATCATGTGGCTTGCATGGCTACTGCAAGGATGAAAAGTCTTAAATGGACAGAGTCCTGCAATTTTCCCCCGTTTGGGTGATGGCTTAATCATTTATATTTGGAGGATGAAGTATATTGAAAGAATGAAGAAGACCATACAGAAGGTAAGCTGTCTAATGTTACTTGCCTTAGTAAGGTCTTCAGCATTCTTCAAGTTATATTCTCTGCATGCCAAGCTCTTGCCCTATCCTCTCCTGTGTTACCAGTTATCATTCAGAATTGACTCTCTGCAATTTCCTCAAAAATTGAAGGCTTAATTTTAAGTCTTAAGCATTCTTACAGGTAGTCCTTTAGTAGATCATTTATAAGTAAAAGTCTAATCTCAGTAAAAGCTTTCAAATATGATGTAAAACTAGCAGGGTAAGTGATTTACGATTATTTTGCCTCAGGCTGTCTAAACACAAACTAATAGGGAAGAGGTCTTACCACAATGATGTCAGAATGGAACAACATTCAGAATGAATTTTTTTTTTGTTATCATACAATCGTCCTAACTAATGTTTGGGCAATTAAGTGCACTACAGAAATCAAGAATCATTTATAAACATGGTATTTTTGTGCATTGTTATGACCTTTTAGTCATAATCGTGCTTTGTTGTACATGGTGTATTTGTTCTACTTTGACTTCATCATCTAAAAAACAACTTCCCTAACAAGAGCAATGAAACCATGAGAGAATGGAAAGAGCAGTATGCTTCATGCCTCCTGAAGTTGAAAGCCATGGTCTCCAAATTATCTGCTGTAAATTAAGTCTTGTCTGTCAATCTATAGTTGTAAATGGATATCTATTCTTTTGCACTACTGGGGTGCAAAGAAAATAACAAAGGAGCAGGCTATCAGCATTATCTTATGCATGGATTTTGATGCTGCTTTGGTTGATTTAATATTTAGCACATGGATTTTGGAATTTCTGTTCCTTTGTGGGGTTAGAAAATAGTCTAATATAAGATATTTATTTTCTTTCCAAAGAGGCCAATTCGAACTTTTGCTAATGATGATCGTCATGTCATGGCAAAACATTCTGCAGTATACCCTTCCCAAGAAGAGCTTGAAGCTGTACAGAATATGGTTTCTACCGTGGAATGTGCACTGAAACACGTATCTGATTATTTGGATGAAAGTAATTTGCAGTCAGTTAATGTGGATGCAGATGAAGATGGAGCTGGAGATGCCAAGAAAAGTGATTCTTCAGAGAGCAACTCAAGGTTACTGCCTCTTACTTATTAAAGAATGATACAGTTTTTTCTTTATGGATATATTATGCTTGATTTTAGATAAATGTACAAACGTTCTGCAGATTTATTTGACTTTCTTCCATATCAAGTGTAGATTATTTGTTGGGAAGTTGTACTTTCCATTTAGAAAATATGTTAAATATTTGGTTTAAATAGGTTTTCTAAACAGAATTATAATGAAATTTCTTAATTCCAACAGCATCGTTATAGCAGACTTTTAGACAAGTTCCATTATGTCCTTGAAATTAGAAAATCTGTTCCTAGATCATATTTTTTCCAAATATATCTTACAAACCTATTGCTTGGAAATGTCTCCTAAATGTAACTTTAGGAAATGAACCGCAGAAAGCAGAGAATGTTTAGAAAACAGGATATTTTGTTTCTATGTTTTCTTTTACAGGGTATAACAACTTTTACAGGAGCTTGGTCAGAAAGATAGATCTTAAGAAACGTCATGATGGAGATTCTTAGGGAAAGAATTATAGACTTTGGTAGTTGAAATCATGATGGGCCAATCATGGAATATTGAAAGCCAGGAATAATCAAGAGACCAGAATTGGATGAGAACAAGTATAAGAGTTTTAGGTTTGTAGGTGATTACAAAAGTAGGCGATAGCAACATTAATGAAGGTTTACAAAACCGTACAATTTAAAATCAAGTTGTTGCTTAATTGAGTCTGGACACAATGATAATGTAATGAAAGAACAGGACAGCATGAGATGAAATGAGGGCTTTTGGATGACATCAAGTTTAATTACAGAGGATCAATTGGCCAGTCATATTTGTGTTGGAGTAGGCAAAAATCTGGTTGTATAAGGTAATGGATGAAGCAGGAGGGGAATTGTGACAGGAGTGGCTTAACTAATGTCATGGATGTGTCTCCTGATTCTTACTTCTGGGTCTAAGATGTGACTCACTTTTCTCAAAGAGACACTTGGTGGGCGGGTAGATGCCAGAACACAGGGAGAATTGTAAAGCATGAAAACTAAAAATTCAAAAACTGAGATGTCAGCAGTTCAGAAGTATTTATCTCCCTTTGCTCAGTATTTAATTGAACCATCTCTTGCAGCTGTTACAGCCAGTAGTGTTTTTGGATAACTCTCAATTAGCTTTGCACAATGTGATGGAGAAAGATTTGCCCATTCCTCCTTGCAAAATTGCTCAAGCTGTGCCAGGTTGGTTTGGGGAGCGGTGGTGGACAGCAATCTTGAGGTTTTGCCAGAAATAATCGATCAGTTAAGGTCAGGATGAGGTTTTTCATTCCAGAACGAAGAAGATGTCCTCCTTTTTCAAAGTAAGGGCTTCCCTTCCTCCACCATCAATGTTGCAGGGTTAGGGTTCCTCTTGCCTTGCCGACCACCCACCAGCCTCCGCATTTGGCACATTATTGTCTGTAACTTTCAACATCTCCAACAGGATCCCACCATCATGCTGATCTTACCCCCCTCCACTTTCTGCTTTCCCCATCTGACTCCCTTGTCCATTCATCTCTCTTCTAGCACTTATCCTTGTAAGGGGAACAAGTGCTACATTTGCCCCTAAACCTTCTGCCTCACTACCATTCAGGCCCCTAAACAGTCCTTCCAGGTGAGGCAACACTTCACCTGTGAGTCTATTGCGGTCATCTACTGTATCCAGTGCTCCCGGTGTAGCCTCCTGTATATCGGTGAGACCTGACATAGATTGGGAGACCGCTTCGCCATGCAACTATGCTCCGTCTGCCAGAAGAAGTGGAATCTCTTAGTGACCACCCATTTTACTTCCACTTCCCATTCTTATTCTGACATGTCAGTCTGTGGCCACACTCAGGTTGGAGGTGCACACACCTTATGTTCCGTCAGATCTCTGATCTGATGGCATGAACATCGATTTCATGAACTTCTGGTAATGCTATTGTCACCCCCTTCACCACTCCCCATTCCCTTTTCCCTCTCTCACCTAATCTCCTTACTTGCCCACCAACCCCCTCTGGAGCTCCTCCCCCTTTTCTTTCTTCCATGGCCTTCTGTCCTCTCCCCTTCTCCAGCCATGTATATCGCTCACCAATCAACTTCCTAGCTCTTTACTTCACTGCTCCCCTCTCCCGGTTTCACCTTTCACCTTGTGTTTCTTCCTCCTCTCTCCATATCTTCTAACTGTGACTCTTCATCCTTTTTTCCTCTCGTCCTGATGAAGGGCCTCGACCCAAAACATCGACTATATTCTTTTCCATAGATGGCCTGGCTGCTGAGTTCCTCCAGCATTTTGTGTGTGTTGCTTGGATTTCCAGCATCTGCATATTTTTTTTTGCTTAAGGTTAGGACTCTGACTGGGACACTGAAGGACATCAATTTTCTTCATTTGAAGCCACTCCATGGTTGTTCTAGCAGTGTACTTTGCGTGATTGTCCTGCTGAAAGACAAACTTCCTCCTCAGTTTAAGCTTTCTGGCAGAAGCTAGAAGGTTTTTATCCAGGATCTCTCTGTATTTAGCAGCATCCATTTTCCCATCAATCCTGACCAGATTTTCAGTCCCTGCTACTGAAAAGCATCCCCATAGCATGATGCTATCTTCACCATACTTTATAATAGGAAATGTGTTATCTGCATGATGCACAGTATTAAATTTACACCACACATACCGCTTAGTGTTGAGGCCAATAAGTTCCACTTCTTTATAGTCTCTTTTAAGTGACACTTTGCAAAGTCTTGATGGGCAAGGATATGCTTTTTTTTCAAGCCAGGGGTTCCTCCTTGCCACTGTTCCATAAATACCCCTTTTGTGCAAAGCCTTAAAGTTTGTGGAGCCATGGACTTCATCTTTAATAGCAGCCGCTGACTTCTGCAGCTCACTCAGAGTGACTGTTGGTGTCACAGTAGCCTCTCTTATAAGTGCCATTCTTCTCTGGTGACTAAGTTTAGAGGGGCAACCAGACATAGGCAGTGTGGCTGTGGTTTCATGTTTTTTTCCACTTTTTCACAATGGTCTGCACTGAACTCCTAGGTATGTCCAGTGTCTTTGAGATGGTCTTGTACCCTTCCCCAGATATGAGCTCCTCTATTATAATATCCCTGACTTGCCTTGATTGCTCTTTTCTCTTAATTTTGGTTTTGTCTGTTGAAAATCTACCATATTATCGGGCCTTACAGAGAGAGGGAATATTTATTCAGATGATCCTCCAATTTTCTACATCAATAAATTGGGTGAGTTGGTAGGGTATACAGTATTGCATCGAGGAAGGTTGATATAGTAATTACAGAGGGAATTAATACTTTTTTTAGCCTCACAATTATGATTTTTAATTTTTAATAAATTGTTGGCAGCTTTTGGAATCTGTCTTTTGATTTGATGTGATGCACAATGGTTTTATAGATTAGCTCAAAAATCCTACTTCAATATATTTTAAATTTAGAAAATGAGACAGTAAAATGCGAAAATAGTTGTGGTGTTAATACTTTTTCAAGGCACTTTAAAAGCAAGGATGTAATAAATCACTTGTTTGATTCATCTCTGGGCACAACAATTTAGAATGAAATGGTTATTGTAAAGATGCAGAAGCTGTTTACCAGAAGTAATCAGGTATGAACCATTCTCATAAGGGAACTGAGAAGAAGGTTTTAATAGGGCTACCACCAAAGTTATATGAATAATTGGGAGACAATCTCTTGGCATTAACAGTAGGTTCAATAATTAAAGGTCACACACAGATTTAGTATCTGTGGTAAAAGATGCTTGTTAGAATATAGTGGTTTTTTTCATGAATGGTAAACCATTACCTGAAAAGATAGTGGAAACATATCAGTGAGAAATTGAATGGGAAACATTTGAAAAGCTGGAAGACTACATGACTGTATATATTTAAAAACATCAAAAAATTATTACTCAAATGGATTAAATGTTTGTGGAAGAATTGTACACGCACACTTCCTTCTTTGAAACACACAAAAATCATGCAATCGTTTTTTTTAAAACAGTGAACAGAGTGGCCGTGTCTTGTGCGGAGTGATGCGAATTGGATTGGTTGCAAAAGGCTTGCTAATAAAAGGAGACTTGGATTTGGAGCTGGTGTTGATGTGTAAAGAAAGACCAACTGAGAAGTTATTAAGTATAGTCTGTGACAATCTGCCATTACAAATTCAGGTGAGTTCAGAGAAATCTAACATGCTAGACTTCTACGGCAATGAAATGATGAATGTGTATACATAAAACGCTGTGTGTGTTTTTAGGCTTGCAACTGATAGTTCATTGACATAAGATGAGTATATATAATTTTTTAATTGTATCCAAACCCAGAACAATGGATGATGTATTTATTAAGTATAGACTGCAGCTTGGTTACTGTTTGATCTAGTACCATCCTTTTCTCTCAGAAAGACTAGCAGAAACACCTTTCTGTTTCAGAATAGGCGAATTAATAGAATTTGTAGATGGGAGGAGATTCTGAGGGTACAGCTAAGGATGCCTGAAAACTACTTTTGGGAATTCTAAACACAAGAGATTCTGTAGAAGCTAGAAATCCAGAGGAACAAACGCAAAATGCTGGAGAAACTCAGCAGGTCAGGCAGCATATATGGAAAAGAGTGAACAGTCGATGTTTCGGGACAAAACGTCAACTATTCACTCCTCTCCATAGATGCTGCCTAACCCGAGTTCCTTCAGCATGTTGTATTTGTTTTGGGAATTCTAGTTTATTTCCTGTGATGTTGGAAATAAAAGAAAATTTATTTATTTACCAACTTTAATGTTCTGAAGCACTTCAGAGTCAACTATGTAGAGTTGTATTGTAGTGATTGTTACAATAAATGAAATGCGATAGACAATTTTTACCCAAGACTCTCCCACAAATAGCAAACTGATAATGACCAGGCACCAGAGAGAACTTACTTGTTCTCTTCAAAATGGTGCCATGGGATCTGTTATGTGCAGCCAAGATTGCATTTGGAGCTGCACTTTATCATGTCTTGAAAGGCAGTGCCAATATAGATCTGTACTCAATTCTCCAGGGTGGGATTTGAAAACACAGTCTTCTGATTTAAACATTGATTGCTACTAGAACAGCGATGGAGTTGAGAACAGAATGGAAACCATACCAAGTACGAAGTAAATTTACACCACAAGATATAGGAGCAGATTTAGGTAATTTGGCCCATCAGTTCTGCTCCACCAATTCATTATGGCTGATCCATTTCTCTCTCAGGCCCAATCTCCTGCCTTCTGCACATATCCCTTCATGCACTGACTAATCAAGACTCTGTTAACCTCTGCCTTAAATATACTCAGTGACTTGGCCTCCACAGCTGCTTGTGGTAACAAATTTCACAGATTCACCACTCTCTGACTAAAGAAGTATTTATTATCAAAGTACATATATGTCACTATATGTAACCTTAAGATTGATTTTCTTGTGTGCATTCACAATAAATACATAGAAACAAAAAAAGCTAAATAATAAATAAATAAGCAATAAATATGAAGAACATGAGGTGAAGAGTTCTTGAAAGTAAGTCCGTAGGTTGTGGGAATAGTTGAATGTTGAGGTGAGTGAAGCTGAGTGAAGTTTTCTCCTCTGGTTCAAGAGCCTGATTGTTAAAGAGAAATAACTGCTCCTGAACCTGGTGATGTGGATCCCGAGGCTCCTGTAGCTCCTTCCTGATGGTAGCAATGAGAAGGGAGCATGGCTTAGATGGTGGGGGATGGGTCTCTGATGATAGATGTTGTTTTGCTGCAAGAGCACTCCATATAGATGTGCTCAGTGGTGGGGGAGGGCTATACCTGTGGTGGAGTGAGCTGTATCCAATACTTCTTGTAGGTTTTTTCATTCATGTGCATTGGGGTTTCTATACCAGGCCATGATTCAACCAGTCAATATTCTCTCCGCCACGTATCTATAGAAGTTTGTTAAATTGTAGTCCTGAGGTGAATGAGGGTTATAGGGCAGAATGCATACATAGCTTTACCTTGATTAAGATTTTAAAATCATGTAGTCTGTATATCCTTTAATATTGTTAAGTTGTATGACGTGACACCTTGAGAAACATAGTAGTATAGTTGACAAAAAGCTTTAAAAAATGCCAAGGTAGAAATCTGAAATGAAAACAAAATGTATCAAGCTGTAATATTAATGTGTGAAGGTTTTGGTGCAGTACACAAAGAATCATCAACCTGATTAAATGATTCCTTGTAGTTCACACTGTAGCTTTATGTTATAAAGATATATTTCTTTGAGCTGATGCATTTTGGGAGCACTTACGAGGTTACGACACTTGTTACTCCTGTGTACAAATTAGTAGATCACTGGAAGATGACAAGTAGACATGTTAAAAAAGACATTTGGGTTACTGACCTTCATTACAGAAGTAGGGAGTTTATGCTTCAGCTTTATAAAACTAGTCGGAAGTCAGCTAGAGTATAGCTCTAGTATACAGTAAGTGTATGCTATTCGGGTTACTTGGGTATAGGAGTATGTGATAGTGTCAGATAGTGTATAGAAGAGATTCACTAGGATGTTCCCTGGAATGAAGCATTTATTAGAAAAGACTGAAGAAACTAAGTCTGTTCTCCCAGGAGTAGAAGGGTTTGAGAGGGTGACATTTATTTATTTGGATTACAGCACAGAATACACCCTTCTGATCATTTGAAGTACGCTGCCCAGCAGCCTGCAGATTTAACCCTACCTTAATCGCTGGACAATTTACAATGTTCAGTTAACCTAAAACCCAGTACGTATATCTACTGTGTGAGTAAACTGGAGCACTTGGGAAAAAAACCCATGTGCTTATGGGAAGGAGTGTACAACATGCCTTCAGAGGATGGCGGAATTGAACTCAAACTCCCAACGCCCCAAGCTGTAATAGCATTGCGCTAACCACTATGCTACTATGGTGACAAGATTAAGATATATAAAATTTTGAGGGATATAGCAAGAGTGGACTGCAGGAAATTTTCTCCGATATAAGAATAGATAAAATTAGAGGACTTAAGTTTAGGGTAAGGGAAAGAGATTTATGAGGGACCTCTTCTTTATCCAAAGAGTGCTAAGTACCTAAAATACATTGCCAGAGTAAGTGGTTGAAGCTAGGTTACTGACAGAATTGAAGTGACCAGATGAGCTCTTGATATGCTTAGGCACGCATATAGGCTGTGAGATTCATGGCCACAGGTTGGCATGAATGAGTTGGGCTGAATGACCTGTTTCCATGTTTTGTGATTCTGGTTCAGTGAACCTGACTTAAAGCTGAGAGTATTTTGATGAGGAGATGTAAGAAAACAGATTTGAACACAGTACGGATTGATGGCTGGGAAACCTTGTTCTATTGGAATATAAAAGACAGAATGGTGTACTTTAAAGAGCAGCAAGGTATAAAGTGAAAATAAATGCCAGGCTGCATCTGGGGGAACCGAATGGAGCGAATGTGTCAGGCTGAAGACCCCTGATGAGAATTGGAAAGAAAGGGAATAAGTTAGTTTTAGAGTAACACATATAAAATGCTGGAGGAACTGAGCAGGTCAGGCAGCATCAGTAGAAAGGAATAAAGAGTTGATATTTCAGGATTGAATTTTAGACTGCAGATTGGTTGGAGAAAGGATAGATGCATTATAGGTTGGGTGAGACCAAAGTTACTATGGAGATGAACCTTGGATAAAGTATTCTAATTAAGAGGCTAACGAGGGTAGTTAGAGAGAGAACATGAACAGAAGAGTATAATTGTGAACTGAGTGTGATTAGAGAGATCAGGAGAGAAATAACACAAACAAAGGAATGTATAGACTGCAAAATGCTGAACTTGAAAAATGCCCTGTGCATCAAGCTGTGTTGGAGAAAAATGCAACCAATATTACAGACAGACTTACTACTTTTGAAACAGGTCTTTTGACCTAGCATGTCTATGCTGACCACAGTATCACCCTTGATAGTCCCAATTGCCTGTGTTTAGTCCACAAACCTCCAGGCCCTCCCCTTCCATGTACCTATCCTCTTAAGTTTTGCAGTTGTACCCTTAAGCTGGGGGTGTTCATTACAGCAGTGGTAGAGCACAATGGGCATGGGACAGAGAATTTGAGTGGTAATTGGTAGTATTTCAAGTCACTCTTACAGACTAAACTCAAAAGTGCTGCACACATTGGCTTTTTCCACTTCCCAGCTTCTCAATTCATTCCTCTTTTCCCACCCCCTCCCCAAGCCCTATTGCCTTTCCACAAGACCATGAGACACGGGAGCAGAATTAAGCCATTTGGCCCATTGCGTTTGCTCTGACATTCCATCATGGCTGAATTATCCTTCTCGACCCCATTCTCCTACCTTCTCCCATAACATTGACAGCTTTACTAATCAAGAACCTATCAACCTTTTTATAAATTTTTTCTGATACTTGTTCAATTTAAGTTTCGGTATTGTCCCTTCAATGTCTCCAAATAAAAATAATAATGGACTATGTGGGAGTTGTACTCCAATAATTTGTTCCAATAAAAGTCTTAAATTTATCCAAAATGGTTGAATTTTAAAACAGGACCAGGTAGAATGTAAAAAAGTACCAATTTCTTGACTACATGGAAAACATTGGTCAGATATATTTAAATTAAATCTATTTATTTTCTGTGGTGTTATATATAATTGATGTAAAAAATTATATTGTATTAATCTAAGTCGAACATTTATTGTATTTCTCATACCATCAGAACATAATTTTGACCAATTTTTTCCATCAATTTTAACATTCAGATCAGATTCCCATTTTTGTCTTGATTTGTGAATTCCTAACTTAATTGTTTGCTTTTGAATCAAATTATACATACAAGATATAATTTTTTTAATTTTTCCTTTCTGAATTAATATTTCTACTTCACTAGGTTTTGGCATCAACATTGTTTGTCCCAGCTTTTCTCGTAAATAGGCTTTTAATTGAAAATAACAGAAAAGAGTATTATCGCAGTTAGTTGGAAATCTGATTTATATTTAACTATGGATCATTGGAATAATGAAATACATAGTTGTATTCCATTTGAAAAAATTACGTATAATCTAAGAAATGAATATGATATATTTTTGAAAATTTGGCTCCCATACTTACAAAAGATAGGATTAAATACACAGGTCCTTTGAAGATAAAATCATAGTAATTGGGGAAAGTAAAAATAAATATCAAAATTATTTTGAACTCCATGGAGCATGTGGGGATCCTCCGATATCCAGGCAATCTTTTTCTTCTTTTTTTTCCTTTTTTTTTAGATAAGGGTTAAGGGGGGAGGGTCAACATTATTTTTCTTACTATTTTATTATCACATTTATTCCTTGTAATTTCTAAAATTTAATAAATAAATGAAGAAAGAATGAAAGAAAGAAAGAAAGAAAGAACCTATCAACCCCTGCCTTAAACATACCCAATGTCTTGCTTAAAATGGCTTCACCTATCAACTGCTAACTCATACTCCTCCCCCTACCTCTTTATTCTGACTTCTGCCTTTGCAGTCCTGATGAAGAGTTTCAGCTCAGAACATCAACTATTTTATTTCCCTCCACAGATGCTGCCTTATTTGCTGGGTTCCTCTAGCATTTTCTATGTTTTCCAACATCTGCAGTCTCTTCTATGTCTCCGGTTGCTCAATCTGGTTTATCAGGACCAATTCTCATCTCTATACCAGTCCATGAAAATAGATTAAATGGCCACTTATATGGTCATGTCTACTATTTGTAGTACCTGGCTCCATGCTTACAATAATTACCACAGCATCCTTTTGCCTTTTCAGCACTTAGTGGACCATTTAGCTCAATTTTGTATGCCGGTATTTGTGCTTCAATTAAGACAGCTTTAATCATACCAACAGATACTACTATTTCTTTTTACACAAATCATATCACAATGCATAAATGCACTTATCCTCCATTACCAAATGAGATAATGGTTTGGAGGTTTGGCACCTTTGCTTTCATATTACGTAGGTAAGTTTAGATATTGTAGATGGTCAACATAATCATTTTATTTCTGCAGTTTCATTGGTAACAATTTGTATAATAAAGCCTTCCTGGATTTATTGTTTGAATTCCTTTTGAATTTAACTTCATTATTGCATATTTATGTCTCCTAGTTTTCCATTGCAACACAGTTGAAGATTTTTTCTAAGCATGAAGCAACTTCAAAATTAGCTGTGTTTATCACATGTCATCAAAACATAGCATGTCCAGCAACTTACTAACTGTAACCCATACATCTTTGGAACGTGTGAGGAAACTGGAGCACATAGAGGAATCCCACATGGTCACAGGGAGACTGTAGGGACTGGTGGAATCAATTCCCAGTTCTACAGCTGAGTGCTACGCTACTGTGTTGCCCGCCTGAACCCACATGTTCATAACCACTATTAGATTATTAGTCATTAAAAACAGCTCTAGCTTCTTCTGTCTCTCCTGTTAATTGTTACAGAAATTAGCATTTAGTCTCATTCTTTTAACTCTTCTCTGGTGCTGCTTCTTTGCACTATATGAAGATCATAAGCAGACAAGCATTGTGCAGCTATGGTTTTGTCAACCTCTCAGAATTCCATTCACTTTCTTTCAAAAATGAATCCCAATATTTACAATATTTATTTAGGTTGGAGAATTATGTAACTAGCCAAATCAATATCATCTAGTATTTATCATGCTATAATAATTCTGTAGGGACAGGTACTCTTTTAAAATGAAATTAAAACACATTCTTTGCAAAGATAAATAATTTCGACTGTGCCATGACAGCCACTGATGACTGCCTATTCCATTCTATTATCTTCAACTTGGCTGCAAAACATCAGTGTCAACAGAAGTATACTGCAAGATCAATGTCAAAGTTGTCAAGAACAGCTCATTATTGGGCCTTGACAGCATCTCATGGTTAACTTGTCAGCACTCAGCCTGCAGAAGTGCTCAAGATAATGGGCTGCTCTGAATTCCAGCATAATTTGCACATAGAGAGGCCCTCGGTTTTCTACCTAGAGAAACTAGAACTGCTTTGGTAACAATGACAAGAAGATTGAAGAGCTAATTAAACATAAACATGAGGATTCCCCGCACTAGAGTTGCACCTTCATTCAAAAGAAGTGAACAGCTTCACATGCACCTGAGGGCAGAAGTTCCTCAGAAAACCCATCATTTAAAGTACAGGTGATGATGAAGAATGTTCAGGAGTCTCAGCAAATTGCTGACAGTCATGGCATAAGAGCCATCTATAGAGTAAATAGCAAGGCTCCACCTCACTGACAGTTAATAACAGGTGGTTGTGTTAGCTCAGAAAGAACACAGGACTAGTCAGTGCCTGACTAAAGAAACCATTCAAATACCTCTTCAGCCATGATTCTGTTGTTGACTCCATCCCACAGCAATCTGTTTGGGCCAGCATTGCTGCCACTTCTGAAGGCCATTTCCCAATTGACAATTTAGAAGGTATCAGGATAATCAGTAACCCTGATGAAATCCTAAAACTTGATGCAGCAGAGTTTCGGTCACAAAGCTGCAATCGTGCTAGCTATATCTGGGAAGAAGTGGATTCACCATTGCTACCACAATTGTAATAATTTTCTACAGAGGGGTCTCTCTGCTGTCTGACACAGGGCAGATCTTCATCAGGATTCTCCTCAATCATCTTCTCCCAATGGTCAAAAAACTGCTCCTAGAATTGCATTGTGGATACTATTCATCTAGAGGCACAGTGGGCATGATCTCCACATGACAGATCCAAGAAAAGTGCAGGAAGTAGCCCCAGCCACTATACATAGCTGCTTTTTGACATCAGTAAAGTCTTTGATTCTGTCAATCAGAGGGGATGTGGAACACTCTCCTCAAATTTAACTGCCCACAGAAACTCATCTCCATTCTAGGTAACATAAAGACATGATGCTAATCAATGGAACCCCATTTCAAGTAAAGGCTGATTTATACTTGTGCGTCATATCTACACTTTAGGTACCACGTACCCTACGCCGTAGGGTGACGTGCACCTCCCCAAAAAAGTAACTGATGCATCACAGTGACGCATACTGCAACAAATGTGATTGGTCCTCTTGGTAGCATTGCAATTCATCCTACGCATTTCCGGTTGCTTCTTCTCCACCATGTCTGTACACTAATACGAAATAAATGAACCAAATCATCAAATCTACCTGCCGACATGCAAAAATGTTTGAAATGCATTTCCTCGTCCATGTCTCTCATGAAGAAACTCAGCACAGTGGCATAGAAACCCCACTGCCAACTAGCGTTTTGGCGCACACCAACGCATGTTCGCTACACCATAGAGCCGAAACAGAAGTGAAAACTGTAGCCCGTAGGCACAAGTGTAAATGGCCTTTAGGGTATGTCATTGCCCTAAAGCTTTTCTCAGTCTACATTGCACTTTACCTCCAATAAACTACCCATGGGAATGAAACTAATCCTCAGAGCTAATGTGCAAGGCTTATTGAGAAAGTAAGGAGGCATGGGATCCAAGGGGACATTGCTTTGTGGATCCAGAACTGGCTTGCCCACAGAAGGCAAAGAGTGGTTGTAGACAGGTTATATTCTGCATGGAGGTCGGTCAGCAGTGGAATGCCTCAGGGATCTGTTCTGGGACACTTACTTTTTGTGATTTTTATAAATGACCTGGATGAGGAAGTGGAGGGATGGGTTAGTAAGTTTGCTGATGACCCAAAGGTTGGCGGTTTTGTGGATAGTGTGGAGGTCTGTCAGAGGTTACAGCAGGACATTGATAGGATGTAAAACTGGGCTGAGAAGTGGCAGATGGAGTTCAACCCAGATAAGTGTGAAGTGGTTCATTTTGGTAGGTCAACTATGATGGCAGAATATAGTATTAATGGTAAGACTCTTAGCAGTGTGAAGGATCAGAGGGATCTTGGGATCCGAGTCCATAAGATGCTCAAAGCAGCTGTGCAGGTTGACTCTGTGGTTAAGAAGGTATATGGTGTATTGGCCTTCATCAATTGTGGAATTGAGTTTAGGAACCGAGAGGTATTGCTGCAACTTTATAGGACCCTGGTGAGACCCCACTTGGAGTACTGTGCTCATTTCTGGTCACCTCACTACATGAAGGATGTGGAGGCCATAGAAAGGGTGCAGAGGAGATTTACAAGGGTGTTGTCTAGATTGGGGAGCATGCCTTATGAGAATAGGTTGAGTGAACTTGGCCTTTTCTCCTTGGAACGATGGAGGATGAGAGGTGTACAAGATGATGAGAGGCATTAATCATGTCGATAGTCAGAGGCTTTTTCCCCAGGGCTGAAATGGTTGCCACAAGAGCACACAGGTTTAAGGTGCTGGGGAGTAGGTACAGAGGAGATGTCAGGGGTAAGTTTTTTACTCAGAGAGTGTTGAATGCGTGGAATGGGCTGCCGGCAACGGTGGTGGAGGCGGATACGATAAGGTCTTTTAAGAGGCTTTTAGATAGGTACGTGGAGCTTAGTAAAATAGAGGGCTATAGGTAAGCCTAGTAATTTCTGAGGTAGGGACATGTTCGGCACTACTTTGTGGGCTGAAGGGCTTGTATTGTGCTGTAGGTTTTCTGTGTTTCTAATGTGCAACTGTTCAACTTGGGCAAATGCACTCCAGCACCAAGGTAACTTGAACTTCAGTTGTTGAATTGCAGGACATATAGTAGATGATGCATGAATTTGGCTGAACTCCAAAATACCATCAACATCATCACAGAAGCTACGAGCAGATATGCTTACATTCAACACCTGCAAATCCCTACCTTTTCTGGCTGCGTTTTGGGGGCTACATCTCAGTGAAGGCAGATGCCTTCAGTGCATCAGCATCAGTTCTGGCAGCTTAAGGAAGAGGCACAGTTAAGGAAAAATTATGGTCTACTGCACTGATTTCCAATATGCTTCTTTGTGGGCTACAGGGATTTGTACCCATTTTCCTCCTAAATTTTCTTTTTGAATACTTCCACTGCAATATGCAGCATGTAAATTTCTTCTTAACAACGGACTACGAAATTTCATCAGTGATGTTCAGATCTCACGTTCGATGATTAAAGGTAGAGCAGTTACATGTGGACTCTTAAGTTGTGGCGTGTTTAAGGGTGAACGCCAAGCCAAGGCTGAAAATGTGACAGGAGAGGTGGGATTCAAACTATGCTGAAGTGCAGAGGGATGGAGCCTCCTCTGCCTACCATCTTGTTAGCAAATATACAGTCACTTGAAAATAAAATTGACAATCCTAGGGCAAGGTTGCTGTATCAGTGGCAGATGAGGCAGATCTCAGCCAAGTTTTCAATCTCCCTCCTGTATGTTGATTCACCACCTCATAGGGCTTGATACAGCCCACAGCAATGGTGTCAACAGCAAACTTGTACATGGTTTTGGAGCTATACTTAGCCACATAGTCATAGGTGTAAAATGAGTAGAGTGGGGGCAAAGTACACATTGCTGTGAACCACTGCAAAGAACGCATGACAGCACCTCCTCTTCCACGGGAGTCTGTCGAGGTTGGCATGTCATCAAAAACCTTGGCAAACCTTATGGCCTGGTATGGGAAAACCAATGCCTTTGAGCATAAAATCCTATAAAAGATAGTGAATTCGGCCCAAACATCATGGGTAAACCTCCCACCCCCAACCATTAAGCACTTCTACATGAAACGTTGTGTAGAAAAGCAGCATCTATCATCAAAGACCCTCACCACCCAGGGCATGTTGTTTTCTCACTGCTGCCATCAGGTAGAAGGTACAGGTGCCTCAGGATTTGCACCAACAGGTTCAAGAACAGTTACGACCCCTCAAACATCAGGCTCTTGAACAAAAGGGAATTGCTATGCTCATTTAAGGACTCTGTTATATTGTTATTTCATGCTCGTTATTTATTACTATTTATTTACATCATGCATTTGCACATTTTGGTTACAGTTAACAGTTCCTGATGTTTTCAGTTTACAGAACCTGTTTATAGTTACTGTTCTTTAGATTTGCTAGGTCATAGAAAAATACAAGACAGGAAACAACCTTTGGCCCATCTAGACCGTGCCAAACTATTTAAACTCCCTACTCCCATCAAACTGCACCCAGACCATAGCTCTCCATACCCTTACCATCCGTGTACGTATCCAAACTTCTCTTAAATATTGAAATCGAAGTTGAATGCACCACTTGTGCTGGCAACTCGTTCCCACTCACGCTCTCAGGACCCTCCAAGAGAAGAAGCTTCCCCTGATGCTCCCCTTAAACTTTTCACGTTTCACCCTTTAACCCATGACCTCTAGTTGTAGTCCCACCCAACCTTAGTGGAAAAAGCCTGCTTGCATTTACTCTATCTATAGCCCTCATAATTTTGTATACCTCCATCAAATCTCCCCTCAATCTTCTGCATTCCAAGGAATAAAGTCCTAGCCTATTCAATCTTTCCTCCAGTCCTGGCAATATCCTTATTCATTTTCTCTGTACTCTTTCAACTTTATTTACATTTTTTCCTGTAAGTAGATGACTAAAACTGCACAGGATATTACAAATTAGGCCTCACCAACATAGACAATAGACAATAGGTGCAGAAGTAGACCATTTGGCCCTTCGAGCCTGCACCGCCATTTTGAGATCATGGCTGATCATCTACTATCAATACCCGGTTCTTGCCTTGTCCCCATATCCCTTGATTCCCCTATCCATAAGATACCTATCTAGCTCCTTCTTGAAAGCATCCAGAGAATTGGCCTCCACTGCCTTCCGAGACAGTGCATTCCAGACCCCCACAACTCTCTGGGAGAAGAAGTTTTTCCTTAACTCTGTCCTAAATGACCTACCCCTTATTCTCAACCCATGTCCTCTGGTACTGGACTCTCCCAGCATCTGGAACAAAATTTTTACTATCCACTTCAATATTGTTTGCAAGCTTCCTTTCATACTTCATCTTTTCCCTCTTAATGCTTCTTTCAGTTGCTCTCTGTAGCTTTTTAAAAGCTTCCCAATCCTCTACCTTGCTGCGAATTTTTGCTTTGTTGTATGGCCTTTCGTTTTCTTTTATATTAGCTCTGCCTTCCCTTGTTAGCCACAGTTGTACTATTTTTCCATTTGAATATCTCTTCATTTTTGGAATACATCTGTCCTGCACCTTCCTCATTTTCCCCAGAAACTCACGTCATTGCTGCTCTCCTTGCCAGCAGCTCCTTACAATTTACTTTGGCCAACTCCTCTCTCATACCACCATAATTCCATTTACTCCACTGAAATACTGCTATGTCAGTACTTTCTTCTTATCAGATTTCACGTTGAACTCAGTCATATTGTGATCACTGCTTCCTCAGGGTTCTTTTACATTAAGCTCTCAAATCATCTTTGTGTCATTATGTAACATTCGGTCCAGTATAGCTGACAATCTGCTCTAAAAAGCCATCTCATAGGCATTCAAATGATCAAATATGGCAGCGCGACGCAGCTTGCAGCAGCCACTCCGGAGCTGATTATCTGTTATTTGTGAAGTGTGGTGCCGTGCGCAATCATAATCGATTGAAAACGGACACGGGAGCACGGAGGAACATCGGGAAATCTCCAGGAAGACCTTCTTTGTTGCTGCTGCTGCTGTGAGGTCCGGGACTCTGCTGGGAAGAACAGGCCCCCAGTCCTCGGGGTCGCATTGCCGGTGGCCGTTGGCGGGGCCGTCTTAATACGCTCGGCAGAGGATGGTGCTCGGAGAAGCTGTGCGGGAGGGGATGGTCGTCGGCTCGGAGGTTCAATGGACTCAGAGTCCACTGCGGTCAGGTCGCTTTTGGTGTGTGCTGCGTCTGCGAGGCTAGGTTCGACGGAGTTTCCGTTGTGTGCTGCGTCTGCGAGGCTGAGTCGGGCGGCACCATGGAAGTCCATAGCGGGGGTATTTCCTTCTGCTGCCAGCGTGGGATGGCGAGTCTTTCGGGACCCTGGGGACTTGTGAAAACTGTGTGGTGATTTCTTTTGAACTTTTAGTCCTTTAACATCTTTGGACTATTTTTACTGTGCCCATGGTCTGTTTTTTATTAATCAGTTATGCTATTGTTTGCACTGTTGTAACTACATGTTGTAACTATGTGGTTTTGTGCAGGTCTTGTAGCTTTAGTTTTTGGTCTTGTTTGTCTGGTGGATTTGGAGCTCCTTTCTGGGGAATGCGCTAAGACGGTAGTGTGATATTAATACGCAGCAGCCTCTCCGGACTCTAGATTGGGGATCGCCAAACATTACGTGGATTTTCTGGTGTAGTCTGTTTTGTCATGTGCTTTTGTGATATCATTCTGGAGGAATGTTGTCTCATTTTTTAACTGCATTGCATTTGCAGTTTCTAAATGACAATAAACTGAATCTGAATCTGAATTCAACAAATTCACTCTCTTGAGATCCATTTTCAACCTGATTTTCCCAATCAACCTGAATGTTGAAATCTCCCATGACTATCATTACATTGCCCTTTTGACACATCTTTTCTATTTCCTGTTGTAAGCTGTGGTCCACATCCCAGCTACTGTTGGGAGGCCCGTATATAAATGCCATCAGGGTCCTTATACCCCTGTGGTTTCTTAACTCAACCCACAACGTTTCACCATCTTCTGATCCTATTCCACATCTTTCAACTGATTTGATGCCATTCTTTACCAGCAGAGACACACCACCCCCCTCTGCCTACCTTCCTATGCCTCTGATGCAGTGTGTGGCCTTGGACATTCAGCTCCCAACTGCAACCATCCTTCAGTCACAATTCAGTGTGCTTTCTGCAGCATCTTGCATTCTTGGCTTGAACGTATGAACCCTGATGAAATCATAAAGATCAGTGCAACAGAGCTTCAGTCATTTTAACCGATAACAGTGTCCTCTCCGAGGCCAAATGCATTGGGCCCTAGTTATTCTCATTTGGTAATATTGTGCAAAAAATGTTTTTGTATTCTGTGGTTATGAGAGGACTTTATGCAATGTTCCATAGATGATAAGAGACAGTGATCACAATATGATCAAGTTCACTTTGAAATTTGAGAAGGAGAAACTAAATTACAGTGGCATGAGAGGGGAACTGCTCAAGGTTGACTGGAAAGGGACAGTAGCAAAAAGGACAGCAGAGCAGCAATGGCTGGAGTTTCTGCGGAAAAAGAGGGAAGTGCAAGACAGATATATTCCAAATAAGAAGAAATTTCAAATGGAAGAAGGACACTACCGTGGCTGACAACTGAAGTCAGAGTCAAAGTGAAAACAAAAGAGAGGGCATACAAGGATGCCAAAGCTAGTGGGAAGATGGAGGATTGGAAAACTTTTAAAAACTTGCAGAAGGAAACTAAGAAGGTCGTTAGGAAGGAAAAGCTGAATTATGAAAGGAAGCTGGCGACTAATATCAAAGAAGATACGAAAAGCTTTTTTTAAGTATATAAAGGGTAAAAGAGAGTTGAGGGTAGATATAGGACCAATAGAAAATGATGCTGGAGATATTGTAATGAGAGACGCAGAGATGGCAGAGGAACTGAATGCGTATTTTGCATCAGTTTTCACAGTGGAAGACATCTGCAGTATACCAGAAATGAAGTAGGTGCAGTGAAAATTATGACCTAGAAGGTGTTCAAGAAGCTTAATGGTCTGAGGGTAGATAAATCTCCTGGACCTGATAGAATGCACCCTTGGGTTCTGAAGGAGGTAGCTGGAGAGATTGCGGAGGCATTAACAATGATCTTTCAAGAATCAATAGATTCTGGCATTGTACTGGATGACTGGAAAATTGCAAATGTAACTCCGCTTCCGAGTTGGATGCAGCAAAAAAGAAACTATAGACCTGTTAGCCTAACATCAGTGGTTGCAAGTTGTTGAAATTGATTGTTAGGAATAAGATTACGGAGTACCTGGAGGCACAATACAAGATAGGGCAGAGCCAGTATGGTTTCCTGAAAGAAAAATCCTGCCTGACTAATCTACTGTAATTTTTTTGAGGAAATTGCAAGAAGGGTAGGCAAAGGAGATGCAGTAGGTGTCGTGTATTTGGATTTTCAGCAGGCCTTTGACAAGGTGCTGCACATGAGGCTGCTTAGCAAGATAAGAGCCTATGGAATTATAGGAAAGTTACTAGCATGGGTGGAGCATTGGCTGATCAGCAGAAAACAGAGGGTGGGAATAAAGGGACCCTCCTCTGACTGGTTACCAGTTAACAGTGGGTGAGTGTTGAGACCACTGCTTTTTACGATGTATGTCAACTATGAGATTAATTGATTTTTGGCTAAATTTGCCGATGATACAAAGATAGGTGGAGAAGCAGGTAGTGTTGAGGAATTAGAGAGCCTGCAGAGAGACTTAGGCAGTTTAGTGGAACGCGCAAAGAAGTGGCAAATGATGTACAAAATTGGAAAGTGTATGGTCATGCACTTTGATGGAAGAAATAAACGAGCAGACTATTATTTAGATGTGGACAGAATTCAAAATGTAGAGATGCAAAGGGATTTGGGAGTCCTTGTGCAGGATACTTTTAAGGTTAACCTCCAGGGTGAATCAGTGGTGAAGAAGGCAAATGCATTGTTGGCATTCATTTGTAGAGGTATAAGGTAAGTCCACCCTTGGAGTATTGTTTGCAGTTTTGGTCTCCTTAAATTAGAAAGGATATACTGACATTGGAGAGGGTTCAGAGAAGATTCACGAGAATGATTCCAGGAATTAAAGGGTTACCGTATAAGGAACATCTGGCAGCTCTTGGGCTGTATTCCCTGGAGTTCAGTAGAATAAGGGGGGGGGGGGATCTCATAAAGACATTCTTAATGTCAAAAGGCCTGAATAGATTAGATATGGCAAAGTTATTTCCAATGGTAGGGGAGTCTAGGACAAGAGGGCACAACTTCAGGATTGAAGGATGTCCATTTAGAATGAAGATATGGAGAGATGTGGTACCTCCAGTGGCTGTGGAGATCAAGTCATTGGGTGTATTTAAGGCAGAGATAGATAGGTTCCTGTTTAGCCTGGGCATCAAAGGGTATGGGGAGAAGGCAGGGGAGTGAGGATGACTGGAAGAATTGGATCAGCCCATGATTGAATGGCAGAGCAGACTCAATGGGCCAAATGACCTACTTCTTCTATATCATATGGTCTTATTATCTGGTAGATAGGGAAAGTTATTCTGACATGTGCTCAAAGATTTGTTGAACAAATGTCACAGCTCCACTGACTGCTAGAAGTATCTGCCTCATGACCACTCAAAGTGTAGCAGGAATATTCAACTTGGTATTAACAACCTCAAGGCCATAAATGGGAGCACACAGATGCACTGTATGAGTGATGGGACCAGGTTACTATTTCATAGGCTATTCTTCCCACCTCAACGGATACCTTGCCCATGTCTGGTAGAGTTTGCAGATCACACATTGACTTGATTCGCCATCTCAGGATTCACAACATTGGAGTAGAAGTAGGTCATCATCAGTCTAATTGAAAACTGTAAGAAGAATGGTTTAAATTACCTTTAGGGAGAAAAAGTACCATTACATGTAATATTAGGACATGCAATTGTGCCTATAATAATTAACATCTGTGGGAAGTCCTCTAAGAAGATGAAATCACTTTTTTAATGTTGTGAAATTTGTTTTATATTGGGGGAATAATATTTAGCTGGTCATAAATTTTTGAAATAGCTTGCTACAGCTGAAGATTTACACTTTTAAAGTGCAATTATCATCCTGAGAGGATTTTTCCATTGTTATTTGTTAGTATTATATAAACAAACATTCACTGATGAATGACCTTTGTATTGAAGTAGGTAGATGTGGAGAACTATTAAATTTTGGATTGTCTATTTTGTATTTTTGATACTTTTAGAAACTAACAGAAGAAAAATATGAAGTTGAAAAATGCACAGAAGAGGCAGCCATCATTGTGCAAAATACTAAAGAACCCAAGTTGACACTGAAAATTGTTCTCAGTTCACCAGCAGTCAGGGATGAAGTGGAAAAGAAACAAGATGGAGGTATATTGATCGCTGTTTTCATATATATTACTGTTTTATGCTTGCTGTAAGACTTCTGTGGTCTTGCAGAGCAGGTGTAAACACAAATTGAAAATAAATTTTGCAGTTTCAGGGTTTAGCTGGAGAAAATCTTTGAATATTTTTCTTTTTAAATAATGAAAAGCAGAAGGTTCTTTATCCAGAGTTTCAAAGATAATTTCAAATTAAAAAATGGATATATAGATAATATTTATAGGGAATTAAGTAAAATTATTGACTATTTGTATATATAAACTTTATGGAATTTTTAGCTTTATAATTAATTACCTGTCTACTGCATGCTCACAGAACTTGTTCTGACCACAGAAGTGTCCTAAGATATTGCAAATATGTTAAGTATACATGACCCCATCTCAGTGTTGCAAAAAATTATAAAATGTACTTCCAGGTCCAACTGCGAAATGTGTCAAATTCTAATCATATTTAAAAATATTGTAGTGGTTAATTTTTTTATTTGTGTATGTGGGGCAGTAGCAACTTTTAACTAATTCTTCTGACAAACCATTACTAGTACTTATATTCAATGGTTTGAGCATTGCACCCCATCACAGTTGTTTTAGTCCTAACCACATATTGTCAAATTTTGTAAGATGTCAGTGGATTGAAAGTATTTCATGTGATGTGGTCTTACAACTCAGTGGTTTAATTTAAATAGTATCAGCATCCTTCTAACGAACACACACAAAATGCTGGAAGAACTCAGCAGGCCAGGTAGCATATGAAGGTCCTGCTGAAGGGTCTTGGCCTGATACATTGACTGTACTCTTTTCCATAGATGCTGCCTGGCCTGCTGAGTTCCTCCAGCATTTTGTGTGTGTTGCTTGGATTTCCAACATCTGCAAATTTTCTCTTGTCTGTGTCAGCATCCTTCTACCTTTTTTGAAGAATAAGTTGGAATTGCACTCATGAGATTGGCCTCATTCTGCGCTTGGCAAGCGTGTGTGAGATTGCAAATTACACTGTTCTTATGAGTAGCTACAACTTTGGAAAACAAGGATTAAAACCTCAAAGGGTATTCAGTGTCCATTTATTTAAAATGCATTGAAGTTGTTAACAGCACTGAGATTGGGTAAAGAAAAATGGCTGGTCAGAATAAAATAGTGTTAATTTTTTTATTGTTTACTTATAGGCTTTCATTTTGGTTAGTCTGCAAAGCGTGTCAATGATAGTTTATGAGTCTTACTGGACAATGTCAGACCTTTGACCAACTGGCCGCTCTCTGTCATGGGAATGGAGGCAGCTGTGCCCACCTGGGCAGGAGGGGACTCCCTGTTGCTGTTCTCCCTATTTCTAGACTTGCTACAAGTCCCTTCAGTAATTTAATACTGTTCAGCAAGAAATTGTGGTATAAAACAATGCACGGTATTTTGAAATAAGCTCCATTGGTAACAGCCAGCTGATTTAAATATTTATTAATTGCCATCTGGAATTTCCTGCCTCACAGTATGCTATATAGTCACTAATCAGCACTCAAAGCAACGTTAGCTGAAGGGGACTTACTCAGCTGTGTACATTTTGTCTTACTTGAATGATTCATGTGCATTCATGCCCTGCTCTCTACAATCTCGGTGTTTGGTTGAGGGAAGATGGGTAGGGGTAAGGGAGAGGGTGGGGGATGCTGTGGTTTGGTGATAAATCTTCATGTTACTTGTGCTATTGCATATTTTTAAAAACTTGAGATGAGCAGGTTCTTGACACCCACCATGTGACTTACAATGACAGGGTTTGAAATAAATGTAATGACCACACACAGAATTTTAGCTTTGTTTTCAGTTAGTTATATTACAATTTTTTTCTTGACCAAGACTTTAAGATTGTTCTTTCATCATTTGAAATGTCAAATTTATAAATCTTCCAAGACCCCAATATTGACTCTGATTGATGGTGATTTGGTTCAGTCTGCCCGAAATGTGGATTCTGTGTCAGTAGTCTTTGCAGTGGCTATACACATCACCTTCTCTGACTAAGTGAATCTAGCAGCTCTTTTTTTGACCAAAACTGGTTTCATATATCGTGGATTTGATTTGTTGGCACCATAAGCCATGGAGCAATCTGCTTATTTAAACTACTTCAATTTCTACATTAGAAGCTTACGTTCATTTCAAACTCAAAATTGTACAGGGCATGAAGTGAATACATGAGTGTTGTTAAAAGGGACTTTGGTGCAAGTCTACCCCATTCACTGCCTGCTCTTTGTCCCCTATCCTTATCTTTTTTTCTGTAGAACTTGCATGTAAAAGATGACTGACTGCAAAAAAAAATGTAATCTTCTATGTTTGGATAGAGGTGCCCTTTAATATAATCAAACACATGCCAAAAACTTTTTAAACAAATTGAAACTTTCCAGTAATCACCATGTTAATACCCCAAGAGCATCAGAATTACTTGAAACTATATTTAAGTTTAGAAATAAAATGATTTAAAATAATGAAATATCGTGGTGATGTTGATGTGAGATTTTGTAATCAGGTTCATTGTAACAGAATTACGTTCATGAAAATTTGCCCCTGCAGACAGTCATCCTTTATGCTGTCTAATCCAGTGTTTTAGACTATTAACCACCCATCTACAGCAATTTATCTTTGTATCCCTTGTGTAAGAAATATTGTACTTTATGGCAGATGTTTTTGATGCTTTTCAAGGCAGAAACTCCAGTTGTTGGAAATACCTGAAACCATTGTCATCTTATACAAATTTCATTAGGGGTTAACTGCCATAATAAGTTTCTGTTACATTTTAATACCTTCGTTGTAGGTGCCAAATTCATTCATATGATCATAAGTGGCTGAAAGTTTTGGTGAAAATTTTGTTGGAGAACAAGCTATTGCACAGATGGCACTTGCACAAGGAGTTAAAATGATAGGGCCATACATAGTTAATTTCTGGTTTCCTGGGTCTTCAACATCATGGAAGGATGAAATTGGAGTGGAACTTTAATGTGTAATTACATGAGCTCTTACAATTCTGATCTGCTAAAGCTGAGAGATCAGTGGGATTGAATGAAAGTTGACCTAAATGTTTGGAAGCAGGTACGATTTACTTTTCATTGCAATTCACTGTTTTAGTTTCAGAATTGCCCAGAAAACCAGAAATTAAAGAGGCCTGGCTAACAGTCAACAAAAGTATCTGCTGTGTGGTATAATTTGTTGTGTTCTGCATTTTAAATAAGTCTCAGAATCATATTCTCTGCAGTTGATATGCCATTGATTCGTATCCCGAATGAATGCCTTTTGCTTCTGTCTCACATGTTCACGTTACTGTAAATGGCTGTTGTAGTAACCACAATGCACTATTAAACCATTAAAATTTCTGGGAGCCTTGTTTGCCTAGGATGCTGCCACTCCCTAGTACTGAATGACAGAAACCCCTTGGTCAAACTGTATCTGTCTTCTTATTCCATTCACCAGTAGAAAATTTTGCGATGAAAGATCCAGCGGACTTATTGGACAGGCAGAAATGCCTAAACGCCTTGGCGTCTCTGCGACATGCCAAATGGTTTCAGGTTGGCTACTTGTTCTTACCTTGTTGTTATTGTAGCCTTATGAGGTTTAAATGTTAAAAACATTTGTTATATTAAAACATTGAATGTTATTAATTTGTTCGTAGCTTTGGTATTTTGCGCAGTTTAAGCTCAGTCAGTTTACTATATTAGGTAGTTAGTTTCCTTTTACTAGTTATCATGAGGCTACAAAAGCAATTGTTAAAACTTTATACTTTCTTGTACATGAAATCTGCCATTCTAGAGGATCTGTTCTATGTAAATATTCTGTTTTGTTTGCATGGTAATTTAATTTAAGTTATTGAAGAATGCCAAGGTGCTATGTAATGTGCAGTTGTGCTAAGCAGATGACATATCACAACAATTCTGTATGTTTTAGGCAAGGGCAAATGGATTAAAGTCATGTGTAATTGTGATTCGTATTCTGCGTGATTTATGCAACAGAGTACCCACATGGGGACCATTGAAAGGATGGGTAAGTTTAAATATGGACTGTTATCTTGTCAAACTAAATGGTACAGGTACATTAAGAACTCTGCATTTTATGTGTTTCATGTCTCTTGTTCTCAGATGGAGTTTTGAAAAAATACAGGAAATACAATGTAAACTTCTGAATTTCTGCAAAGTGAAAACAATTTTTAAAAAATCAGAATATGGATTAACGCTAATCACTTTACATGTTAATTAAGGCTTTTTTCCCCACCGTGAAAGTTTATCTCTTATTGCTAACAAGCTTTACATGAATTAAACTGATATAAAAAGTATTTGTGACACATGGATATTAAATTAAGTTAGAACATCTTTCATGTAATCTAAATACAGCAAATTTGGGTTAATTGGGACACATCGGGACCAGTAGATATAGCCCAATTAAATGCCTGCCCCAATTAGCCAAGGTTTCATGGAAATAGTTAAAAAGGTATAAAAAGACAAACTTCTGTTTAACTGAGTAACAAATTATGCATTTAAATTAAATACAGAACAATTTAGAATATTACCAATAATTACTACAGTATTATAATACTGTGTATTGGTTCTTAATAGTTATTGACGGAGGAATTCATACAAATGTACGCTGCCATATTATTTTGATTGACCATAAATGAACAAAATCAGCATAGACAGCTAGTGCAGAAAATGGTCCACCCTCATACAATCCTTTCAACAATTGCATCTTCCTTCATTTTCATTGTAACATTCAAGATGTTTGTCGATACCTTCAAATTCTTTGTAATTCCTAACTTGCTGAAGTAATGAATTTGTTTCATTTTCACTCAAGGCCGTTTCCAGCACCTCTAAGCCTGAATGCAAAGTGAGCAAAACAGTTGTGAATTGTCTTGCTGCTTATTTCTCACTAACTATCAGTGACAAAAATCACTGCTGTTTGAACACAAACACACGCAACTGATGCTGCTTAAAAAATGCTCACACACTCTAAGCAAGGTGTAGTGTCTGATGGCACAAGTGCACATGACTGATGCTAGTTAGAAATTGTTCAGCAACAGTCTCCTATCACAATTAAGTGCATAGTCTCCCAATTAAACAAAAGGAATCCCAGATATTTTCTCGATTTAGTTTTTGTTCTTTAAGAGTTTATCACAAATAAACGGCTGCCCTAATTAACTGATGGCCCAATTAACCTGAATCCACTGTATTAAGTTTGAACATCGTTCATGCAATCAAAATATATAACTTTGTTTGAAAAAATAATAAGCTTTACCTTTCCCTTTGGATATTACTGATATATTGTTCCTATTACATTTAGCCTCTAGAGCTTATTTGTGAAAAAGCCATAGGTACTAGTAATAGGCCATTAGGGGCTGGTGAAGCCCTGAGACGTGTAATGGAGTGCTTGGCATCTGGGATTCTTCTACCTGGTAAGTGTCTCAAATAACAATTAGCAAAAAAGTAATTTGCCAATTTAATATATTAACAATGATCACTGTGCTGAAAATTGATGATTATTTTAAATATATTTAGTTTCAAGTTAATACCCTTTTATGAAATACTTGTTCAGAACTTGATTAAAAGTCAGGTAAGATACATAACATTAACTCTTGGAAAAAATAACAAATACAGTAATTTCTCCACTCTTGTTCTAGTTAAATGGTTATTTGTCACATTAACTAAATTGAGTAATTTGATAGTAAATGTAATCTACTGTTTGCAATGCAAATTGTTTATTTACTGTCTAGGTGGTCCAGGATTGCATGACCCTTGTGAAAAAGAGTTAACTGATGTATTGATCTCAATGACTTCACAAGAAATGGATAATATTACTCATAGTGCCCAGGTATGACTTTTTTTTAGATAATTTACTTTTGAACAGTCATAAAATAGTCTTGTGGGAGTGTCAGGAAGTGTTTACCCTCATCTTGGAAGAATGGCTTCTTTCTGAGAGTAGCAATACTCAACCTGTCAGTTTGTGTAAAAAATTTATAATGGGATAATTTGAATCATAGAGTTATAGAGTATTGCAGCACAGAAACAGGCCATTCAGCTCAATTGGTCCATGGTGACCACAGCAACCTCCCATCCTCCCTGCAGTTGTCCACGTTCAGCCCATAACCCTTCCCACCATGCACCTAATCCAAATGCCTCCTAAATGTTGCATTTGTACCCCCATCAGTCATTTCCTCTGGCAGCTCATTCCAAGTACTCGTTACCCCCTCTGTGTAAAGTTACTTCTAGGGTCTCTTTTAAATCTCTCCCCTCTCATCTTTTATCTGTACCATCTATTTTTTGAGTTTCCAACATTGGGGAAAAACCTATCACCATTCACCTTATCTATATATTTCATGATATTATAGACTTCAATGAGGTCATCTCACATTCTCCTGTGCTCTGGGGAATGAAGAACCATAATAAATTGATTTTTATAATGTAAAAATAAGTCTTGTCTGTCATTTTATTGAAGTTCTTGTGTTTCAAGCAGAACAGACCCTTACAGTATTTCTGTTAGTGCTCATTTTTAAAAATGGAGCAAGACAGTGAACTAAAATTCCTGCTGCTGGTAAACTTCCACATCCAAGTCCTGAGAAGCATCTTGGGTGAAATCTTCCTAGTCTGTTGGTGATGTGGCTGAAGACACATTCATTAGCGTTTTCAATGTATCATAAGTGGGTTATACCCCCAGGTTTTCTTTGCTATCTGCCTATATTAGCGACATTCAGAGTTTTGGAGCTTTGTCAGAAAGACGAAATGGATACAGCCCAGTCCATTATGGGGTAAAGTCCTCCCCATCATTGAGCACATCTACATGGAGTGCTGTCACAGGAAAACAACATTCCTCGTCAAGGACCCCCACCATCCAGGCCATGCTGTCTTCTCACTGCTGTCATCAGGATGGAGGTACAGAAGCCTCAGGACCCACACCACCTGACACAGTTATTACCCCTCAACTACCAGGCTCTTGAACCAGAGGGAATAGTTCTTTCAATTTCACTCAGTCCAATGCTGAACTGTTCCCACAACCTAAGGACTCGATCTTCATAGTAATACACACAGAATGCTGGAGGAGCTCAGCTGGCCAGAAAAACAGTCAATATTTCAGGCGGAAACCCTTCATTAGGACTGGTTTCATGTGCTCGATATTTATTGCTTATTTATTTAATAATATTATTTTGTTTGTTTTTTTATATGAATGCCCCCAATAAAATGAATCTCAGGGTTGTATATGATGACATATAAGTACTCTAATAATAAATTTATTTTGAATTTTTTTTACTTTGACCTGTGGGAATGGAGCACTACTTTCCTTGCCTATTCATAGACATGCATCTACACCATGAGTATTTAAGTGTCAAGCAGATATAGAAGTTCTGTGGATCCCTCAATAAACATATTGAATATCCTTGAACAACTTCCATTTGATATACATTATCCTAAAGTTAAATTTTTGAATAACTCTCAAAAAATTTAAATTGTAATAAAGGCAGTATCTATGGAGAGGAATAAACAGTCGATTTTTTGGGTCTCAGTGCAAAACGTTGACTGTTTATTGCCTGACCTGGTGTTCCTCCAGCATTTTGTGTATGTTGCTCAAGTTTTCCAGCATCTTCAGAATTTCCTGTGTTTATGAAATTGTATTTACCTGTATCTGTATATTTTGTCTTTACAGCATGCACTTAGACTTATGGCTTTTGGTCAGATCTACAAAGTACTGGAGATGGACCCTCTTCCATCAACGAGATCCTCACTTCAGAAATGGTCTCGATCATTGAGTGAGCGAGATGGTAGGTAGATTTCATAGTATCAAATAAACACATTGAATTGAAATTCTGCTAGTTTGGGTTAGTCTTTTTGTTACACTTCCTGTGATATTAGTGTAATTGCACTGAAGTTTTGGAATGCAGATTGCAGTCAGTGCAAATCAATGACTCATGATATTTAAAATTGAAATACCACAAAACCTTTATAATTCCAAGTGATTTAATCACTTTGGGGAGGTACCATAAACAAAACTAGTGCAGATAAGTACCTGGACCAGATAAACTACACCCAGGATTCTGAAAGAGGTAGCTGAATTATGTGAAGGCATTATTAATGATCCTTCAAGAAACACTAGATTGTGGAATGGTTCTGGAGGACTGGAAACCTGAACCAGAATCAGATGTAATATCACTGGCATATTATGTCATGAAATTTGTTAACTTTTTAGGGAAAATTGCAAATGTCACTGCACTATAAAAAGGGAGGGAAGGAGAAGAAAGGAAGTTGTAAGTCAGTTAGTCTGTCTTCAGATGAAGTCTATTATTAAGGATGAGGTTTTTAGGGGTACTTGGAGGCATTTGACAAAATAGGCCAAAGTCAGCATGGTAAATAGCAGGCAGGATAGACAAAGGAGAATCAGTGTATTTTCTCCAGTCCTGCCAAAGAATTTCGGCCCGAAATGTTGGCTCTGCTCTTTTCCTAGATGCGGCCTGGCCTGCTGAGTTTCTCTTGCATTTTGTGTGTGTTGCTCAGTGGATGGTGTTTATTAGGATTTTTAGAAGACCTTTGACGAAGTGCCGCACATGAGGTTGCTTAAGAAGATAACAGCCCATGGTATAACAGGACAGATATTAGCAGGTTAGATTAGCTGACCGGCAGGAGGCAAAGAGTGGGAACAAAGGAGGCCTTTTCTGGTTTTCTGTCAGTATCTAATGATGTGTCGCAGGGGTCAGTGTGGGACACTTCTTTTCACGTTATATGTCAGTGATTTGCATGAAGGAATTGATGACTTTGTGGACAATACAAAGATAGGTGGAGGGCTAGTGCTGAGGAAGCAGGGTGTCTGCAGAAGGACTTAGATTGGAAGAATGGGCAAAGAGGTGGGAGATGGAATATAGTTTAGGGAAGTGTATGGTTTCTACACTTTGGTAGAAAGATTAAAAGCATGGACTATTTTCTAAATGGGGAAAAAGTTCAAAAATCTGAGGTTCAAAGGAACTTGGCTGTCCTCATGTAGGATTCCCTAAAGGTTAAGCTGCAGGTTGAGTTGGTGGTAAGGAAGGCATATGCAATGTTTGCATTCATTTCGAGAGGACTGGAATGCAAAAGCAAGGATGTGATGATGAGACTTTATAAGGCCTCAGCACCAGGGAGGAAGGCAAAAGAAAGGAAATTATAGGTTAGTTAGCCCAACCTCAGTGGTTGGGAAAGCATTGGAGCTTATTATTAAGGATGAAGTTTCAAGATACTAATGATGAATTAAGGCAAAGTCAGCATGGTTTCTATAAAGGGAAATCTTGCCTGACAAATCTATTAAGAGTTCTTTGAGGAAGTAAAAAGCAGAATGGACAAAGGAGAGACAGAGGATTTTATTTACTTGGATTTTCAAAGATGTTTGATAAGGTTCCACACATGAGGCTGCTTAACAAGATAAAATCCTATGGTGTTACAGGAACGATACTGGCATGGATAATGGAACAGCTGACAGTCAGGAAGCAGCGAGTGGGAATAGAAGGGGCCTTTTCTGGTTGGCTGCCAGTGACTAGTGGTGTTTCTCAGGGTCATATTGGGACCACTACTTTTCATATTGTTCTCAGTGATTTGAATAATGAAATTGATGGCTTTGTGGCAAAGTTTGGAGATGATGCAAAGATAGGTGGATGGGTAGATAGTGCTGAGGAAGCAATGTAATTGCAGCAGGACTTAGACAAATTGGAAAAATGGGCAAAAGAGTGTCAGATGGAATACAGTGTTGGGAAATGTATATAATGCATTTTGGTAAAAGGAGCAATAGTTCAGCCTGTTATCTAAATGGGGAGAAGGTTCAGGTATCAGAGGTGCAGAGGGACTTAGGAGATCTCATGCAAGACTCACAGAAAATTAATTTACAGGATGAGTCTGTGGTAAAGAAGGCAAATGCAATGTTGGCATTCATTTCAAGTGGAATAGAACATAAAAACAAGGAGATAGTGCTGAGGCTTTGTAAGACACTAGTCAGGCTGCACTTGGAGTATTGTCAACAGTTTTGGGCCCCATATCTCAGAAAGAATGTATTGTCATTGGAGAGAGTCCAGAGGAGGTTCACGAGGATGATTCCAGGAATGAAGGGGTTAACATATGAAGAGCATTTGATAACTTCGGGCCTGTACTCTCTGGAATTTAGAAGACTGCGTGGGAATCTCATTAAAACCTGGTGCATGTTGAAAGGACTAGATAGGGTGGATGTGGAGAGGATGTTTCCTATAGTGTGGCAGTCTAGGACCATAGGGCACAGTCTCAGAAGAGAAGAACATTCATTTAGAACAGAGATGAAGAATATTTTCTTTAGCCAGAGAGTAGTGAATTCATTGCCACAGATGGCTGTACAGACCAAGTCATTGGGTATATTTAAGATGGAGTTTGATAGGCTCTTGATTAATCAGGGCATCAAAGGTTACAGGGAGAAGGCAGGAAAATGGGGTTCAGATGGATCAGAAATCAGCCATGATGATAAATCAGCCAGTGGAGCAGAATCAATGAGCCAAATGGCCTAATTCTGCTCACATGTCTTATGATCTTATTTTGATCTCATCCTCGATCCACAGATATATGAAACTTCTGATGAATATTCCAAATTTTTTAAGTTATTGACTGTAACCAAAGACCATGAAGAATGCTGAGCTGATTGGGAAATTCCAAATTTGTTGCTGAGTGCTTAAAGCTTTAGTTATGGATCTGTGAATCCAAGCTTTCAGCTTATTTTCTTGGCATTTGGGTATAGAGATACAAAACACAAAGCTGGCAAGAATTCCAGTATTCACTCAACCAAAATCTTATTCATGATAAGTTCCCATTTTAAACAGGTAATGTGGTTATACTTGCTCAATGTTTTGTGAGCCCTACTGAATAAAATTAATTATGCTTTATGCTAGCTGATTACTTTCAGTCAGTAATGATCCAGAGCTAATTAGTGATGTAATTTCTCAAAGTTGATAACTGTGAGGGCCAGTAACCACTATAGAAAAACTTTTCAGATGGGGAGAAGCATACTCAAGAGATAAGAGGAGAGAAGAATTTGGGCAGGCTGTCACCACAGAGCAACTGTGGACCGTCCCCAGTTATAGCCCACACTCATTGAGCCAGCAAGCTGCTACCATGAACCCCTTATCTTGGTACCCTGCAGCTGTACGCCTTGCCCTAGCCTGCCCAGTGCCAGTTCTTAGAGGCAGCCTCTCTGCACCAAGCTGTTGGTAATCCATTGTTGAAGGAGAACTGAATCAGAATCAGGTTTATTTTCACTGACGAATGTTGTTAAATTTGTTGTTTTGTGGCAGCAGTACTGTGTAATGCATAAAAATTAATATAAATAGTGCAAAAAGAGCAAAATAGTGAGGTAGTGTTTATGGTTTTTTTCAGACTGTAAGACACGAGCAGAATTAAGCTATTCAGCCTATCACAGCTGATTTATTTTTCCTCTCGACCCCATTCTCTTGCTTTCCCACTGTAACCGTTGACACCCTTACTAATCAAGAACCTATCGCCCTTCGCTTTAAATATACCCAATGACTTTGCCTCCACAGCTGTCTGTGCCCATACATTCCCAGATTCACCAGTCACTAGCTAAAGAAATACCTCCTCATCTCAGTTCTTGCATTCTGAGTCTGTGCCCTCTGGTCCTAGACTCCCCCACTATTAGAAACTTCTTCTCCACATCCACTCTATCTATTAATATTTGATAGCTTTCAATGAGATGCCCTCTCGATCTTCTAAATTCAGGTTCATGGACCATTCAGCAATCTGATGCTGTTCCTAAAATACTAAGTGTCTATCTTAAGGCTCCTGTATCTTCTCCCTGATGGTAATAATGAGAGAAGGCTTGACCTGAATGACATGACATGGGTTTATATCAGATCCTTGGCACCCAGGTGAACAGCAGTTTCCAAGCACAGCAGCACCACCACTAATGCATCTCTCTTTAATAAGTTGACGCCAATGGTTTACTGAAATCTGGAATATTGATGAAACTCCCAGTTTTGAAAAAAAAAGATGCAACATTGAGATCATATTAGCCTTCACAAGAATGATCCGTAAATATTTTAAAATAACAGCTTCCGAATGTTTACTTACAAGCAATATTTATGTGAATAATCAGCAAAATTCTTATCTCAGCTCAGCAGTATATCATAAACAATTTTGTTGATATCAGTCTTTCATCTAAAAATGTCTATCAAAGAAAAATGCTTTGGGTTGTTTTTCAGGACCTCTCTCGGCACCTTTGAAGAGACCGTATGAAGATAGTATGGGAGATGACAAAGATCCAAACAAAAAGATGAAAAGAAACCTGCGGAAAAGTAAGCTAATAAAAAAGGATCTAGAGCTTTCCTGGCATATATGATGCATAAACTCTTCTCGGGCTTCCCGCCGACATTTTTATGACAAACTCTGCCATACCACCAGACTATACATGCCTAGGCATCATCCCTGATGAAGAAGGTGGAATTTGTCTTTGAAGCATCTGTTAAAATCAACACTTGTACCTAGCTGGAAGCCCGAGAAGAGTTTATGTGTCAAGTAAACTAATGTCCAAAGCATCCAGACGGTGCTCAATCCCTGAGCTTTTCAGTTTCTTTTTTCGAACCTGGAGGTATACATAATTATGAGGGGTATAAATGGGAAAATACAGCAGTTTTTTTTTCTACTGAGATTGGAAAAGCTAGAACTGGAGGTGCTAGGTTAAGGGTGAAAGATGAAATACTCAAGGGGAACTCAGTGGGTGGTGCCAGTATGGAATAAACTGCCAGGGAAAGTGGTTCAATTTCAGTATTTGAAAAATGTGGATAAATATACAGATGGGAAGTGTATTGAGGACTGTGGTCCAGGTGTGGTCCGATGGGAATAAGCAGAATAATAGTTCAGCCTGGATGAGATGGGTTGAAGGGCCTGTTCCTATGCTGTAGTATTCTGTGACTAGATTATTTATCATCTATTTCACAATTTTCTTTGTTCTTCCCATTTACTTTTAACGTAACTTCAAGTGTTGAGAGCCTTATTGTATGAATTCCAGTGTTGAAAATCTATCTCAACCAACTTCATTTCAATTCTGAGTTTTGGGATACTTCCTTGGCGTGCGGAATTCTTACTTGTGTTCATTAGTGCTTCCACTAGTAAACGAGCCTTGAACATAAGCGTTACTTTCTCAGTGGGCATAAGTGTGTCTAGAACAGCAAATGAAAGGAATTTCTTATGGTTATTTTTCAAATGTTTTTTGACTATTCTGCTCCTGGCAGGTTCAGACATATTTAGAGCCATTACATTTCAAAAAACTATAGGCCAAACAAATTGGTTTTACTTATCAGAATCAACGTTCTGCTTTCTCAGCACATTCTTCAGTGTTTTAATGCATCCAAAATTTAAAATGTATCACTTATATTGTCCTCAGTGCACATGTATGTGAAATGTTTGTCCCGGAATCTATCTTAGTTTCCAACTTATTTTTCAATCTACTTGGTTTTGTTTGAATCCTTTAAATATTACAAGTATTATTAGTTTTCATGATTGTGAAAATTATTACTGGCTTTCTTGCTAAACTTATTCTTTTGCTAAATGATCAACCCAACATTCTTCATTACACAGATTCCTGAGATAGTACTTTTGTTATATTCCCCAAGTTCTCTGAAGGTCATTAAGCTCCATATAGTATCCTGAGTATTAAGTGTTCTATTTATTTTTAATAATAGCAAATCAACATCTTACACCAGTTACTAAACAATGCTGACATACTTGGAGTTAGTTAAGAGTGTTTTCATATAAAGACATTTTTTTGTTTAGAAATATATATATATATATATTTCATTTAAGTAGCATTCTTTACGCCGTTAGAATAGAGTGTGAAACCTTAGACGCTTCCATTCAAAATACAAAATATACAGTAACATTATGGAAAATTTGATGGGATGGGTGGGGGTGGAATGCATTAATCCGAGAAGTATATTTTCAAGACAAAGTGATCTATTAAATGGAACGATTGGAGAAATGGCTGAACCTAACTAAAGGCTAAGGGATGTAGGAATTGTGAATTATGTCCTGTCATACCACTGTTTTTCCTCAAATTATCTTCAGTTGGGGGAGTAACGTGCAGACGATGGAAATTTGAAATAAATACAGAAAGTGCTGGAGGTAGTCAGCAGGTTAGTCTGATTTGTGAAGGGATAATCCATTGGTGTTTCAGATCAATGACCTTTCGTCTGAAGTGGAAGACTGAGAAAGCAAGCAAATTTTCAGCTTCAGAGTTAGAACATAAGAAAATATGACATAGGAGCAGAATTAGGCCATTTGGCCTATCAAGTCTGTTCCACTATTCAATCATGGCCAAACTTTTTTTTCCCTCCTCAGCCTTCTCCCCATAACATCTGATGTTGTGGCCAATCAAGAACTTTATCAATCTCCATCTTTAATGCATCCAATGACGTGACCGCCGCAGCTCCCTGTGATAACAAATACCACAAATTCACCATCCTCTGGCTAAAGAAATTTCCCCGTATCTCTGTTTTAAATGGACGCCCCTCTATCCTGAGGCCATGCCCTCTTGTTTAGACACCCCCATCATGGGAAACCTCCTTTCCACATCTACTCTGTCTAGGCTTTCGACATTTGAAAGATTTCGGTGAGATCCCCCCCCCAATCCTTCTGAATTCCAGCTTGTACAGGCCCAGAGCCATCAGACACTCTTCATATGATAACCCTTTTATTCCCAGAATCATCCTTGTGAACCTCCTCTGAACCCTCTCCAATGCCAGCACATCATCTCTGAGATAAGGAGCCCAAAAATGTTAACAATACTCAAGGTGAGGTCTCACCAGTGTCTTATAAAACCTCTGCAACACATCTCTGCTCTTACATTCTAGAACTCTTGAAATGAATGCTAACATTGCATTTGCCTTCCTGACTCAACCTGCAAGTTAATCTTTAGGGTGTTTGCACAAGGACTCCCAAGTCCTTTTGCATCTCAGATTTTCGGATTTTCTCCCTGTTTAGAAAATAGTCTGCACATTTATTTCTTCTACCAAAGTGCATGACCATGCACTTTACAACATTGTATTTCATTTGCCAATTTCTTGCCCATTTTCCTAACCTGTCTAAGTCTTTCTGCAGCCTTCCTATTTTCTCAACACTAACTGCCCCTCCACCAATCTTCATATCATTTGCAAACTTGGCAACAAAGCCTATCTATGCCATCATCTAAATCACTGATATACAGCATAAAAAGAAGCAGTCCCAAGACCGACCCCTGTGAACACCACAAGTCACAGGCAGTCAACCAGATCCTTTTATTCCCACTTGCTGCCTCTTACTAATCAGCCAATGTTCTAACTGTGCGAGTAACTTGCCAGTAACTTTGCTCTTAACTTGGTAAACAGCCTCATGTGTGGCGCCTTGTTAAAAGTCTTCTGAAAGTCCAAATAGACAATACCCACTGCATCCCCTTTATCTATCCCACTTGTAATCTCGTCAAAGAATTCCAACAGTTTCGTCAGGCAAGATTTTTCTTCAAGAGAACCATACTGACTCTGTCCTGTCTTGGTCTGTGACATTAAGTACTCCATAACCTCATCCTATACAAGTGACTCAGAAACGGAATCTGGTTTATTATCACTTCCCAACCACTGAGGTGAAGCTAACTGGCCAATAACTTCCTGTCTGCTGCCTTCCTCCTTTCTTAAAGAGTGGAGTAACATTTTCAATTTTCCAGTCTTCTGGTACCATGCCAAAGTCCAATTATTTTTGAAAGATCATTGCTAATGCCTCCATACTCTCTTCCACTACCTCTTTCAGAAGGCTAGGGTGCAGTTCATGTGGTCTGCGTGACTTATGCATCTTTAGGTCTTTCAGCTTTTTGAGCACCACCTCCCTTGTAATAGTAACTGTACTCACTTCTCTTCCCTTACACCCTTCAATATCTGGCACACTGCTAGTATCTTCCACAGTGAAGTCTGATGCAAAGTACTCATTCAGTTCATCTGCCATCTCCTTGTGCCCTGTTATTATTTCTACGGCTTCATTTTCTAGCTGTCCTATATCCACTTTGATATTTTTTGCTAGCTTGCTTTCATATTTCATCTTTTCCCTTCTAATGATTCTTTTAGTTGCTCTTTGTAGATTTTTAAAAACTTCCCAATCCTCTATCTTCCCACAAACTTTTGCTTTGTTGTATGCCCTCTCTTTTGCTTTTATTTTAGCTTTGCCTTCCCTTGTCAGCCACTGTTGTACTGTTTTACCATTTCCTTATTTTTGGAATACATCTCTCCTGCACCTTCCTCCTTGTTCCCAGAAACTCAAGCCATTACTGCTCTGCTGTCATCCTTTCCAGCACTCTTTCTAATTTACTTTGGCCAGCAACTCTCTCATACCACTGTAATTTCTTTTACTCCACTGAAGTACTGCTATGTCAGACTTTACTTTCTTCCTATCAGATTTCAAGTTCAACTGAATCATATCAAGCTCACTGTCTCCTAAGGTTTCCTTTATCTTAAGCTCCCTAATCGCCTCTGATTGATTCATTACATAACACCCAATCCAGTATAGCTGATCTCCTAGTAGGATCAATGACAAACTGCTCAAAAACATAAGAACATAAGAAATAGGACCAGGAGTAGGCCATCCGGCCCATCGAGCCTGCTGCGCCATTCAATAAGATCATGGCTGATCTGTCCGTAAACTCAGCTCCATCTACTTGCCTTTTCCACATAACCCTTAATTCCCTTACTATGTAAAAACCTATCTAACTGTTTCTTAAATATATTTAGTGAAGAAGCCTCAACTGCTTCCCTGGGCAGAGAATTCCACAGATTCACCTCTCTCTGGGGAAAACAATTTCTCCTCATCTCTGTCCTTAATCTTCTCCCCTGAATCTTGAGGCAATGTCCCCTAGTTCTAGTCTCACCTACCAATGGAAACAACTTTTCTACTTCTATCTTATCTATCCCTTTCAAAATTTTGTATGTTTCTATAAGATCTCTCATTCTTCTGAACTTCAGAGAGTATAGTCCCAGGCGACTCAATCTCTCCTCATAAGTTAACCCCTTCATCCCTGGAATCCACCTGGTGAACCTCCTCTGCACTGCCTCCAAAGCCAGTATATCCTTCAAGTATGGATACCAAAACTGCACACAGTAGTCCAGGTGTGGCCTCACCAGTACCCTGTATAGTTGCAGCATGACCTCCCTGCTCTTGAATTCAGTCCCTCTAGCAATGAAGGCCAACATTCCGTTTGCCTTCTTAATAAGCTGTTGTACCTGCAAGCCAACTTTTTGCGATTCATGAACAAACACTCGCAAGTCCCTCTGCACAACAACATGCTGCAATAATTTAAATAATAATCTGCTCTTTTATTATTCCTTCCAAAGTGGATGATCTCGCGCTTACCAGCATTGTATTCCATCTGCCAGACCTTGGCCCACTCACTTAACCTATCTATATCCCTCTGCAGACTCTCCACATTCTCTGTACAATTTGCTTTTCCATTCAGTTTAGTGTCATCAGCAAAGTTTGCTATGCTACTCTCAGTCCCCTCTTCCAAATCATCAATGTAAATGGTAAACAGCTGCAGGCCCAGCACTGACCCCTGCGGCACCCCACTCACCACAGACAGCCGACTGGAGAAACACCCATTTATACCAACTCTCTGCCTTCTGTTGGTTAACCAATCCTCCATCCATGCCAACATACTTCCTCCGACTCCATGCATCTGTATCTTATTTATAAGTCTTTTGTGCGGCACCTTATCGAATGTCTTCTGGAAATCCAAGTATACGACATCTCACCTGTTCCCCTCTATCCACTGCACTCATTATGTCCTCAAAGACCTCCAGTAAGTTTGTCAAACAGGACCTGCCCTTTCTGAATCCATGCTGCGTCAGTCTAATCATCGTTTCTAAATGCTTCGCTATTTCTTCCTTAGTGACAGGTTCAAGCATTTTCCTTTCTTTCTTTTCTTTTCAAATCTTTTTATTAATTTTTTAAGAAAAACATAAGAAAAATATTAGTACAAAACATTTGAGAGTACATAATAGATTAATTAACAATCAAATATGTATTAATCAATACATAGAGTCTCTCAAACTCATAGTATAGTGTAAAGGAATTAAGAAAAAAAAAGAAACCCCCCCCCCAAAAAAAAACAACAACTAAAAAAAAACTAACCAACATGGGCAATCGCATAATGTTAAATACATACAGCAGTACCAATTACTCCCAACCTCCATCCACACAATTCAGGATAGTAGCAATAAGGTTCAGGATCAGACCATTTAATTCATATGAAAATGTTGAATAAATGGTCTCCAAGTTTCCTCAAATTTAACTGAAGAATCAAAAACCACACTTCTAATTTTTTCTAAACTCAAACAGGAAATAGTTTGAGAAAACCACTGAAATACAGTTGGAGGGTTAATTTCTTTCCAATTCAGTAAAATAAATCTTCTAGCCATTAGTGTAACAAATGCAATCATTCGTTGGGATGAAGCGGATAAACGCTTATTATCTATCATTGGTAGACCAAAAATTGCGGTAAAAGGATGTGGTTGGAGATTAATATTTAAGACTCTTGAAATAATATTAAAAATATCTTTCCAATAGTTTTGTAAACAAGGACAAGACCAAAACATATGGGTCAACGAAGCAATATCAGAATGACATCTATCACAGGTTGGATTAACATAAGAATAAAATCGAGCAAGTTTATCTTTAGACATGTGAGCTCTATGTACAACCTTAAATTGTATTAGAGCATGTTTAGCACAGATAGAGGATGAGTTTACCAATGATAAAAATTTTTCCCATTGCTCAATAGATATAGGGCAATGCAATTCTTCCTGCCATTCCTTCTTAATTTTTTCTGATATATCTGGTTGTACATTCATAATCATATTATAAATGATAGCTACTAAGCCCTTTTGACAAGGATTAAGAGCTAAAATTCTTTCTGTAATGTCCAATGGACATTCTTTCGAAAAAGACTTTAGTTCATTATATAGAAAATTTCTAACTTGTAGATATCTAAAAAAATGGGTTTTAGATAAATTATATTTATTAGATAACTGTTCAAAGGACATAATGTTATCATCCAAAAACAGATCACGAAAACATGTTATACCTTTTGTTTTCCATAAAAGAAAAGCTTGATCTATAGATGATGGTCGGAAAAAGTAGTTAGATATTATAGGACTTGACAGCATAAACTTATTCAAACCAAAAAATTTACGAAATTGAAACCAGATTCGTAATGTATACTTGACTATAGGATTAGTTATCTGTTTATTTGTTTTGAATAACGAAAAAGGAAGTGAAGATCCTAAGATTGAGATCAATGAGAAATCTTGCACAGATTTACATTCCAAATTTACCCATTGTGGGCCAGCAACTGTAGTCGATTCTTGTGTCCAAAATATCAAATACTGTATATTAACTGCCCAATAGTAAAATTTTAAATTTGGTAGAGCCAAACCGCCCTCCTTCTTAGGCTTCTGTAAATATTTTTTACCTAGCCTAGGATTTTTGTTCTGCCACAAATACGAAGATATTTTAGAATCAACTATATCAAAAAAAGATTTAGGAATAAAAATTGGTAATGCTTGAAATAGATATAGAAATTTAGGTAGTATCATCATCTTAATGGCATTAATTCTACCTCCCAAAGACAAAGATAGTGGGGACCACCTATTAGCAAGTTGCTTAATTTGATCTATTAAAGGCAAAAAATTAGTTTTAAATAAATCTTTATGTTTTTTAGTAATTTTAATACCTAAATAAGTAAAATAGTCTGTAACAATTCTATATGGTACCTGATTATAAATTGAAGTATGCATATTTAATGGAAAAAGTTCACTCTTATTAAAATTCAATTTATATCCAGAAAAATTACTAAATTGAGCAAGCAAAGAAGAAATAGCAGGAATAGATCTTTCAGGGTCAGATATATATAATAACAAATCATCCGCATATAATGATACCTTATACATCGTCTCCCCACGGGTAATACCTAAAATATTGGGTGATTCACGAATAGCTATAGCCAAGGGTTCCAAAGCAATGTCAAATAATAAAGGGCTTAAAGGACAACCTTGCCTTGTGCCCCGAAATAACTGAAAAAAAGGGGATCTTTGATTATTAGTAAAGACCGAAGCTAAAGGTTTCTGATATATTAATTTAATCCATGATATAAATTTTGAACTAAAATTAAAATGTTGCAAAGTATTAAATAAATATGACCATTCGACTCTATCAAATGCTTTTTCGGCATCTAAGGAAATGACACATTCTGGGATTTTAGATGAAGAGGTATAAGCAATATTAATTAATTTTCTAATGTTAAAAGATGAATAGCGATTTTTAATAAATCCAGTCTGATCCTCAGAAATAATCCGAGGCAATATATTTTCTAATCTAATAGCCAAAATTTTACTAAAAATCTTAAAATCCGTATTCAGCAAAGATATAGGCCGATAGGATGCACATTCAGTGGGGTCTTTATCTTTTTTAAGAATTAAGGAAATAGAAGCTTCATAAAAAGATTGTGGTAGTTTACCTATACTTAATGCATCTTTAAAAATTTTACAAAGCCAAGGAGAAAGTATAGAAGAAAAGGATTTAAAAAATTCTGCATTAAAACCATCTGGACCCGAAGCTTTACCCGAGTTCATTGAGAAAATAGCCTTTTCTATTTCAGACTCCGTAATAGGTGTGTCCAAAAATACACTATCCTCAACAGTTACTTTTGGAATATTCAATTTCCTTAAGAATTCACTCATTATAGAAGAGTCCTTAGTACATTCTGATTGATATAAAGAATTATAAAAATCTTGGAAGGCTTTATTTATCTCTTTATGATCAATCGTCAAAGTACCATCTTGTTTGCGAATCTTAGTAATTTGTCGCTTATCCGAAACAATTTTCAATTGGTTAGCTAGTAGTTTACCAGACTTATCTCCATATGTATAGAATTGAGCTTTCGATTTAATTAACTGACTTTCAATCGAGGAGGTTAATAATAAACTATGCTCCATTTGAAGTTCCACCCTTTCTTTATAAAGTTCTTTACTAGGGGTCAATGAGTAGATCTTGTCAATTGCCTTAATTTTATCAACTAATGTTAATATTTTAGAATTAGTTCGTTTCCTAACTCCGGCAGAATATGAAATAATCTGTCCACGAATATATGCCTTAAAAGTATCCCACAAAATTCCACTAGAGATGTCTGCTGTAGAATTTATTGAGAAAAACAAATCAATTTGCTGTTTAATAAAGTTAACAAAGTCAGAGTCCTGCAGTAAAACAGGATTAAACCTCCAACCTTTAGTACTAATATATGAATCCGTCACCTTAATAGATAACTTCAAAGGTGCATGATCAGATATAGTAATAGAGTCATATTTGCAATCCATAACGTCTATAAGTAAATGCTGATCAATGAAAAAGTAATCAATTCTTGAGTAATTATGATGCACATGGGAAAAGTATGAGAACTCTTTGTCATTAGGGTGTAGAAAACGCCAAATTTCACAAATAGCTGAATCAATCATAAAAGAATTAATAAGAGAAGCCGATTTGTTCGGAAAAGTTTGAGTGGGCTTGGATCTATCCATCAAAGGGTTTAGACAACAATTAAAATCCCCGCCCATTATCAATCTATATTGATTCAGATTAGGAAAGGATGTAAATAAGCATTTAAAAAATTCAGGACAGTCAGTATTTGGAGCATAAACATTAACTAAAACAACTTTTTGATTAAAAAGTAAACCAGTAATAAGCAAAAATCTACCTTGCGGATCTGAAATTGTTTCATGATGTATAAAAGCAGTTGATGAGTCTATAAAAATAGAAACACCTCTCACTTTGGCGTGCGAATTTGAGTGATACTGTTGGCCCTTCCAAAACCTAAACAACCGCTGACTATCCACCTTCCTTACATGAGTCTCTTGTACAAAAATAACATTAGTATTCATTCTATGGAATACTTTGAATACTTTTTTCCATTTGATCGGATGATTTAAACCATTAGTATTCCAAGAAACAAAGTTAATAGTCTTATCCATATTGACAATCTATATTACAGTTAACATATAGGTTTGAAAGAAAAGTGAACTCATGAACCCGGAAGAGGGAAGTAAGTTCAAAGGGAAACCGGAAGTCACAGCACTGCAGCCATTTTTGTAGTTTCATATAAGCCCATGAAATAAAACTAAGCAAAAAGCAAGCAAAAAAAAGAAAAAAAAGAAAAATCCCCCTCCCACCACCCTGAAAACCCCAGGAAAAAAGCCAAACAGAGGCAAGCGAGCGATCTAATACTAAAATTACCCCCTTGTCTCAAGACGGCAACTCAAACGTAACAAAGTTAAAAAAATACAAACAACCCACATTATAAAAAAGGGTTGATATAGCAAAAGTTAAAATATAAAATTAATGTTATAAATGTATATAAACAAAAGGGTTAAAAAAAATTAAAACAATAAATGAAAGTTTAAAACTTTCAAACACATCAAAACAGTTATGACGCTGCAAACACTGAAGTCTGTCGGGAAGAAGAAACGCCATTTTATTTTTTCCCAATCTTAATATTCAAATGTTAAAAGTGTAAAAAAAGAGCGTATATCGATTTAAAAAAAAAGAAAAACAAAAAAGAAAAAAAAATAACCCTAATAGGTCATTTTCAATGCTAATAGATTAATAATATGAAAAAATATAAAATCAGAATAAGCCCAGTAAAAAAAAGAGAGCTTTAACCGTATGTAAGAAATACATGTGAACCGTATCAAAAAAAAACCCCAAACGTCAATCTATAACAGATCCAAATCTATAGGCTAAATTACATTAGTCAGCCCGATCAAATGTCATTGTTCCAGGAAACCTTGAGCATCCGCTGGCGATTTAAACAGCCGAAAAGATCCATCTTGAAGAGTGACTCTCAGGTGTGCTGGAAACAGCAACACTTGCTTGTAGCCTTTCTGGTGAAAATTCGACATAACCGATCTAAAAGCCAGCCTAGCCCGTAATACCTCCGGGCTATAGTCCTCCAGAATGCGAAAATTGAAGTTTTGATAGGTTATCATACCTTTTTTACGAGCCGCACGAATCAGACGTTCTTTGATATGAGGATAATGGATTCTAAGGATTACGTGTCGTGGTTTCAGACTTGAATCTGCCTGAAATCTGGACACCTGATGTGCCCGATCGATTATCGGGGGGTTATCCAGGACCTCTGCGCCCAGGACATCCACTAGAAATTTAGAGAAGAAAACGGTCAGATCACCGCTTTCAAATTTTTCCGGGATCCCAATTAACCGAAGATTTTGTCTTCGAGAACGATTTTCCAAATCAGTAATTTTAACTTTATAACGATCCATCTGTTGGATCGTCGAAGTTTGCTCTTCTTGTATTTTTTCGATTATACGATCCTTCTTACGAGCGGCTTCTTCAAGAACCAAAATGCTTGCTTGTTGTTCTTTTGATTCCCGTGAAAGGGTCAAAAACTTTTCTTCGAGTGATTTCAAACGTTCGTCATACTGTGAAAATCTTCCGAGTAATTTTTTCTCCAGATCTTCAAATTTAGCTTCTATAAACTTCACAACTACTTCTAAAGTTAACGGTTCTTTCGTCTGTTTCGGTTCTTTTGCTTTAGACATTTCAGCAAGTTGAGAATAATTCAAATAGTTTAAAAAGAAAAATTCTATATGTTTAGACCCCTTTAAAATAAGTTTAAGGGGTGTTTGTAGGTTAAAAAAACGTAAAAGGTTTGGAGCAAAGCCTAGATGCGGTTTACTCCATGAGCGCCATCTTGAGACTCCGCATTTTCCTGACTACAGATGTTAAGCTAACTGGCCTATAGTTGCCCATCTTTTGCCTACATCCTTTTTTAAAAAGTGGCATGATATTTGCTGTCTTCCAGTCCGCTGGGACCTGCCCAGAGTCTGGAGAGTTTTGATAAATGATTACCAATACATCTACTATAACCTCCGTCAATTCCTTCAGCACCCTGGGATGCAGCCCATCAGGACCAGGGAAAAACATCTTGTAGGCATTCAACAAATTCACTCTCTTGAGATCCATAACCAACCTGATTTTCCCAATCTACCTGCATGTTAAAATCTCCCATGACAACCATTAACAGTGCTCTTTTGACGCACCTTTTCTATTTCCTGTTGTATTATAATCTGTAGTTCACATCCCATCTACTGTTTGGAGGCCTGTATGAAACATCCTTTCCTGGGCATCTCTAAAAATGGCTTGTTAGCCACTAGCTAACATCCACTGGACTCAGTGCTGAAAAAACCCATCTTTCTCTGGCTTTGTACGTCTAGGGTACATATAACCCCAGTCCCCCCCAAATCTGTAGAATTGGGATGTCTCACCCACCCCAGCCCCGGTTTGCGTGAATGCCCTGTTGCAGATCGTCGGCAGAAAATAACAGATCACGCACTGCATTCAATTATAAAGAAGTATGGTTGTGAATGTTAACGTAACAAAAGGTTTAGTAAAGAAAAGAAAGAAAAAAAAACCAAAAAGAGCCTGTAATAATTAAACAGTCAAGTGTGCACAGGTTGGAGCTCAAATCTTCCAAAAACCATATTCACCAATCCTCAGCAGATTCCCACGCTTTGGCTCCATAGAATTGTGTTTCCCACCAGATCGAATCCTATGAACAGTTCTCTCTGGCTTCTTCTTTCTTTATCTCTCGCCGAGCAAAGACCAAGACAAACCTTTGTGCCCCTTACTTTGTAGGTTAGTGCCCAGCATGGAGCCAACTAAATTTTCAAGCCTTTGCAGCTCTACAGCTTCTTTCAGTCCTGTGCAGTAGCCCCCCCCCCCCATACCAGACATTGATGGAGCCTGTCAGAATGCTCTCCATGGTACATCTATAGAAGTATTTGTTGACATAACAAATCTCTTGAAATTCATAATGAAGTATAGTCACTGTCTTGCCATCTTTATAACTGCATCAATATATTGGAACCAGGTTAGATCCTCAGAGATCTTGACACTGCTCACTCTCTCCACTTCTGATCCCTCTATGAGGATTGATATGTGTTCCTTCATCTTACCCTTCCTGAAGTCCACAATCAGCTCTTTCGTCTTACTGACGTTGAGTGCAAGGTTGTTGCTGTGACACCACTCTACGAGTTGGCATATCTCGCTCCTGTACAAACTCTTATCTCCATCTGAGATTCTACCAACAGTGGTTGTATCACCAGCAAATTTGTAGATGGTGTTTGAGCTATGCCTAGCTACGCAGTCATGAGTGTATAGAGAGTAGAGCAGTGGGCTAAGAACACACCCCTAAGGTATACCAATGTTAATCGTCAGTGAGGAGGAGGTATTGTCACCAATCTGCACAGATTGTAGTCTTCCAGTTAGGAAGTCGAGGATCTAATTGCAGAGGATGGTACAGAGACCCATGTTCTATAACTTGTCAGTCAGGATTGTAGGAACGATGGTGTTAAATGGTGAGTTATACTCGATGAACAGCATTCTGATCTTTCCTCTGATTGGTTTTCCACCCCCCCACCTTCTTTATAGGGCCCCTGCCCCCTCTTTCTTTAGTCCTGATGAAGGGTCTCGATCCAAAACGTTGACTGCTTCTTTCAATGGATGCTGCCCGACCTGTTGAGATCATCCAGCTTTTTTGTACGTCTTGATTTGACCACAGCATCTGCAGTATACTTTGTGTTTAGCATTCTGATATAGGTGTTTGTATTGTCCAGGTGGTCTAAGGCCATGTGAAGAGCCATTGAGATTACATCTGCCATTGACCTCTTGTGGTGATAGGCAAATTGCAATGGGTCCAGTTCCTTGCTGAGGCAGGAGTTCGGTCTAGTCATGATTAACTTCTCAATGCATTTCATCACTGTCGATGTGAGTGCTACCGGATGATAGTCATTAAGGCAGCTCACATTCTTCTTCTTAGGCACTGGTATAATTGCTGCCTTTTCGAAACAAATGGGAACTTCCGCCCATAGCAGTGAGAGGTTGAAAATGTCCTTGAATACTCTCTCCAGTTGGTTGGCACAAGTTTTCAGAGCCTTAGCAGGTACTCCATCGGGACCTTCTGCCTTCTGAGGATTCACCCTCTTTAAAGACAGCTTAACATTGGCCTCTGAAACAGAGATCACAGGGTCACCAGGTGCAGCAGGTATCTTCACAGCTGTAGTTAAATTCTCCCTTTTAAAGCGGGCATGGAAGGCATTGAGTTCATCTGGTAATGAAGCATCGCTGCCATTCATGTTATTGGGTTTCGCTTTGTAGGAAGTAATGTCTTGAACACCTTGCCAGAGTTGTCATACATGTGATGTCACCTCCAACCTCATTTGAAATTGTCTCTTTGCCCTTGAAATAGCCCTCCGCAAGTCATACCTGATTTTCTGGTACAGATCTGGATCACCAGACTTAAATACCGCAGATCTAGCCTTCAGCAGATGACATGCCTCCTGTTTCATCCATGGCTTTTGGTTTGGGAATGTACAGTAAGTCTTTGTAGGCGCACCCTTATCCACACAGGTTTTAATGAAGTTGGTAACAACTGCAGCATACTCATCCAGATTCGAAGACGAATCAGCCCAGTCCACCGATTCAAAGCAGTCCTGTAAGTGCTCCTGTGCTTCTCTTGTCCTTACCTTCTTGGTCCTCACTACTGGTGTTGAAGTCTTCAGTCTCTGCCTATACTCAGGGAGCAGAAGTACAGCCAGGTGATCAGACTTCCCGAAGTGGTGGACTTCCTCGGAACCTTCTTCCAGTTGCTCTAACCTAATTGGATGACACACATTTCAAAGTGCCCTTATCTTCAACGGTAACCCAAACAGGCTGAAAGCAGAACAGACTACTCTTACAGAACTACTAAAATTATATACCGACAGCATAGCAGTAAAATTGTGAACCAGGGCGTTACGTGTATATAACTGCCATCAGGGTCCTTTTACCCTTGCAGTTTCTTAACTCAACCCACAAGCATTCAACATTTTCCAATCTTAGGTCACATCTTTCTAATGATTTGATGCCATTCTTTACCAGCAGAGCCACACCACCCCCTCTGCCTACCTTCCTATCCCTCCAATAAAATTTGTAACTTTGGACAATCTGTAAAAGTGCCACAAGATCATCCACCTTGTTTCTTATACACCATACATTGAGATATAAGACTTCGAGTACCTGTATTTGGTACTCTTTTTGATTCTACATCCCTAATGCACTGATACCCTCCTGGAGTTGGTGATGGAGGTAACGAAAGTGGGGCTTATTAAGTGAGAACTGTTAATTTATCCTTCAATAACTTGGACATGCACTTTTGATTTGGTGGGGGGGGAGGGGGAAGAAGCAAGTGGAAGTTAAGAATTTGTTTTCTTAAAGTAAGAAGGAATTCAGCCAGGCAAATGAGGCTGGTGAGAGATCCTGACAACTGTGGTAGTGAGAAAGCAATAATTAAGGAAAAAGGAAGAGTCAGGTATTGGCTTTGAGAGAATGTTGGGAACGCAGAAATGTGGGAAACCTGAGGAACAAGATCTGAGACATTTAGGAACTTGGGCTCATACTGCACGCAAATCATGAAAGCTATTACTAAGGAGATTGAATTCATAGGGAAGTAATATAGAGTACTTCTGAGACCACATCTTGAGTTCTAAGTGCAGTGTTTTCTCCTTGTTTAAGGAAGGATGTTAATGCATTGTGCAGTTTTCTTTTAATCAGGAAAGGTTGGATAATTTAGACTAGGGTTCGGAGGAGTCAGAGGATTTTATTGAAACATGAGACCATGAGAACTTGAAAATCTAACTGACCTTTTGTGGCAGAATCCAGACCTAGAAAGTCATTTTAAAAAATAAGGTGTTACTCAAACTTCGTTTTCCGAAATTTATGCATCTGTGGAACTCTCTTCCTCAAATGGTCATGAAAGCAGAATCTGAATATTTTTAAGGAATTGGTACATAAGTATTTGTGAAGCAAGATTCTGAAAGGTCTTAGAATGTGGAGCTGAAGTGATAGTCAGATTAGTCATAATCTCCTTAAATGGTGAACAGAATTGAGGAGAAGAGGCATTCTCCCATTATTAATTTTGTATGTTTATAATACTGGCTATTGAGGCTTAATTGAATGTAGGGAACTGTTCAACTGTGGCCAGTAGAAAAGTTTAGATAGCTATGGGAAAATAAGGCAATTGCTAAAATTTGCTATTTGAGAATGGACAGAGAATTTCTAATTTTACAGATCCTTAGAATATTAAAAGCATAATTGTGGGTGAAAATTACAACAAAATCACAAAAGGAACACATTTTTATACACAAAGATATCAATTGCAAAAAAAGTGAAGGAATTAATTTGCAGCATATTGGGTCCATAGAAAATATGAAAATAAATAAATGAAAACATATAATGCAATACATCCTTCCTGAAATAAGGAGACTAATACTGAGCACCGTATCCAGCTGTGGTCTCACCAGTACCCTTTATAAACCACTTTAGCTCTATTCTTAGACTAGGACAGTGAAAGTGTAAATGTATTATGAGAATATTTCTAATAATTAGTCAGTAGCAAGGTGTCATGAATCTTGTATTTTTTAAATAATTGTTATAAGAATCTGGGGAACATTAAAACATCTGAATTATGAGGAATAGATATTAAAGGCAAATGGGGAAAATCACGAAAGAGAGGTTATTATTGGCTCTGGCATTGAGGTGACACCATCAAAGACATAAGGAATATAGCCAGCCTTCTTGGTTTGAGTTATGTTAACAATTTGGATATTGTGTGGAAACACTATCGATTTTATTTTCGAGTCATTGTGAAATATTGGTATTTTTGAATTGTCACTGTAATTGGTGTAATGGAGACAATTTAAGGTGAATGCTTATGCACATTCACACATTTGTGAATTTTTCATCATGAAGCATTGCTGCTAGCGTTTTAAATCTTTACTATTTATTTTGTGCCCCATCTACATTCATTACATTCCAAAATGTTCATCCTTTTAATACAATCAAAGGAGGTTCAAGTTTGGAACAAAATTATATTTTATTTATCTATAAGAGCTGAGAGAGAGAAAGAAAAAGAAAAAGAAAATACAGAATCACAGTGGATTTAATTTGCCTTTTTTGACACTGATCAACTGAAAAGGCCTTTTGAAAACAGATCTCTATAAAGTGATTTAAGTTAAGTACAAATATGAAACACAAGATCACCCCCTTCAAGTGGGTATTTGGTAGATGTACCTTCAGCAATTTTATGGCCTTGAATCTGTGTGGATAGATCTCTATCAGCTTTGCACATCTGGACTCTGCAATTTTTCCTCATTCTTCTTTACAGAACTGCTCAAGCTCTGTCAGATTGTGTAGAGATCGTGAGTGAACAGGCCTTTTCAAGTCCAGCCACAAATACTCATTTGGATTGAGGTTTGGACTCTGCCCTGGCCACTTTGTTGTTTTTATGCCATTCCTGTGTAGCTTTGGCTTTATGCTGAGAGTCATTGTCTTGCTTTAAAACAAATCTTCTCCCAAGTAATAGTTCTTTTGCAGACTGCATCAGGTTTTCCACCAGGATTTCCCTGTATTTTGCGGCATTCATTTTACCCTTTACCTTCATAAACCTTCCAGGGCCTGCTACAGTGAAACATCCCCACAGCATGATGCAGCCACCACCGTGCTTCACGGTAAGCATGGTGTGTTTTTGATGATGTGTGGTGTTTGGTTTACACCAAACATAGTGTTCAGTCTGATGGCCATAAAGCTCAATTTTGGTTTCCTCAGACCATAGAACCTTCTTCCAACTGACTTCAAAGTCTCCCACTTGCCTTCTGACAAACTCTAGCCGAGATTTCATGTGAACTATTTTTTAACAGTGGCTTTCTGCTTGCCACTCTCCCATAAAGCTGCAACTGGTGAAGCAGCCAGGCAACAGTAATTATCCATTTCCTGACTTGTGCTTTTCAATAACCTTTTCACAGAGTTGCTTGGAGTGTTCTTTTGTCTTCATGGTGTAGTTTTTGCCAGGATACTGACTCACCAGCAGTTGGAACTTCCAGATACAGGTGTATTTTTACTACAATCAATTGAAACACCTTCACTGCACACAGGCCTCCAAAAAACAGGTCTCCTTTTAACTAATTATCTGACTTCTAAAACCAATTGGCTGTACCAGTGATAATTTGGTATGTCATATGAAAGGGGGTGAAAACATATGCAATAAAGTATTTTTCATTTTATATTTGTTATTAGTTTAGATAACTTTGTAGAGATCTGTTTTCACTTTGAACTGAGAGACTTTTTCTGTTGTTCAGTGTCAGAAAAGCCAATTTAATGTTGTAAAACAATAAAACACTTCCGGGGAGTGTTGCGAATATTTTTTATACGCATTGTAAATTGGGATCCAGAATTGGATCAGATAGCATTGATCATTGCACAAGGATAATTGAGCTGACTGAGGTAGGGATTGAGCAAGATTTTGTAGGTATGGAATGAATAGAAAATTATGAAGATTAAGGTAGAAGGAGAACACAATAGAGCGCTGGGGCCTGGAATACCATCTTTGAATCTGGATGTTCAGGTATTTGGGAATAGCTGTGGACTTATTGGGTGAGGTACAGACAGATAAAAGTAGGCTGCTGTTATTTGTTCTGTAGTTTTAAGTTCAGCTTCCTATTTATTGTGCATCATAAAGTTTTCTTTGGATAGGCAATCAGGAGTTGTCAATCAGGTAAAGTCAGAAGGTAGATGTAGAGTTTGCACTGTGAGTAGGAGGTTTCTATTATGCTGATCTTGAAATGGACAGTATTTACATTTATCCTTGATTTCAAGTCAAATAAACATCAGGGCCATTTGGCAACATCCGAAGATGCTGGGGAAAATGGAGATTTTGCAAGATACAGTAAATTTAGTAGAATTTATGGGTGTAGCAATAACTTGATGGAAGAGATTTTGAATTGGTTGTACAGGAATCTCAGGAGAATCTTCCATATGAAGTACGACAGTAATAGTGGAACAAATAGCAGAGCGTAGAGATGTTTTCAATTGTCATCTTTATTCTTGACCACCACATGTTTATCTGACGTGAAATCATGGATCAATGTAAATACTGTCCAATTCAAGTTAAGTATGATGGAATTGTTTGATTTACACCACAAGCTTTACTTCTAGCTTCTGACTTTGCCTGCCTGATTGCCTATCCCAAGAAAATTTTATGTACCATGTGCCATGTACAATATTTCAAAGTACAGACACAATGTGAAGTGTGAAGGATACAGTAGATGATGTATACCACTAGAGCAAAGTTTATCAAATTTAGAAATTTAATTAGAATGCTTCAGTGAAATCATTTCAATGAAAATTAGATTTATTTGACATTAAAAAGAACAGTGTCTTGCAAACAACATTGTAAATTTTGATAATATAGTGTAAATATAGAGACCACATTAAAATTGTTTTTAATGTCTGGAGTGTGCTATGGGCAACGACTTTAATCTGACTGAAATTTCTCAGCTAAGTGTTTGACATGGGAATATTAAGTGGATGTGCAGAAATATCTGCAAGGTTTCTGAAGCTGTAAGTTCTACACAGAATACAATGGTTAAATGTTAACAGTTTTGTCTTTTAAATTAAACACATTAAATTTATCTGTAAAAAGAAATGTAATTCTTTCTGAGTGAAGATTTTTTTGAAAGAAAGAAAAGTTGAAAGAGTTTTGAATTTTTATTTTTATACTGATTCTTCTAGTAATGGAAAGCAAAGCAATAGATGTTAACCAACCTATGAATGCTCTGATGAGATTGAATCAGATTAAACCTGGACTGCAGTACAAGCTTCTCTCACAGTCTGGTCCAGTGCATGCGCCTGTTTTCACTATGTCAGTAGACGTTGATGGCAAAACCTATGAGGCTTCAGGACCATCTAAAAAAACTGCCAAACTTAATGTTGCAGTTAAGGTAAGAGCCATGTTAACGTGTCATGATGTTTTCTGTCTTTAAAACAACTTTTGGGGAAAGTTAATTATGGTTAGCACATCTGCTTGGAATATATAGTCTCAAGGGTGCATCCAAAATAGAATTGAATGGACTTAACTTGTTTGTGAATGAGTATCTACATTTTCATAAAATCAACACACAAAATGAAGCATATGGTCAATTAGCTTTATTTGTCACATTTATAGTACATCAAAACATACAGTAAGATGCATCATTTGTGTAATTTCTTTTGTGATATGCTCAGGACAGCCCACAAGTGTCACCACATCTCTGGCATGCTGATAGTTCACTCACCCTATCATGTATATCTTTGGAATGTGGGAGGGAACCGGAGCACCCAGTGAAACAAACACAGTCACAAGATGAAGTCTCCTTATAGATAATTGGGGGAGTGGGTTCCTGTGGAATTGAACCGTGATCAGTGATCGCTGGTGCTGTGAATCGATGTGCTAATTCTATGCTATTGTGCCGCCAGCACAAACTGTGATTTATGCTGTATAAATGGTCTGTCTTCACTCTCATTCCATGCTTAGACTGCAATTTCTCTTTGTTGTAAACCAGCTAAAAAGAAGCAGCTAGAGAAGTACTGCTTCATTAGTACTGCCTCAAATAACCATTTTTAATAACACAGACTGGCTTCACTTAACTCCTTCCCCTCCCCTACCTTCTTATTCGGTTTCTTCCTCCTTCTCGGTCTAGATGAAGGGTATCGGCCCAAAACATGAACTGTTTATTATTCTCCGTACATACTGCCTGGCCTTCTGTTCCTCCAGCACTTTGTGTGTTAATGACCATCGTGCTTATTTATTTTCTTGACTAGTGAGCTAGTTTTGGAGTTGCTGCAAGGCATGACTAAGAACTCATGCATGCTTTTATTTTAGAGTTACAATAATCCAACCATTGTTGGTTTATTTCACCAGTTCTTGCTATTAAACAGGGTTTGTTAGTCTTCTCGGCAAAGGCTTTGGTAGTTATATACTCAAGATGCAAATTACTTGAAGGGTTCTTTTTTCTAGGTTATTTTCTTCCTTTGTTATGGAAAGAATGAAGAATGTTGAGGAAACTTAATTCTGAAGAATGAAGCTAGAACAGCTCTTGATAAAACCCACTGAACTATACTGTAGATTATGATAGATTGCACTGTCACAATTTACATTTTACAATAAACAGTGCAGTAAACCTTGCATATATAATTATAATTTATTCTAATTGGATTAAAAGGATTTGTGGTGTTCTTTTGTTTCTTTTGAAAATTGTTCAAGATATATTGTATAGTCTATTTGCTCTCTCAAGTTTTATTTGTGGCTGCAACTACTGATGATCTGCATATTTCCATAAATCCTGGTATAAAAGAAGAACAGTTTGATGATTAGACATTCAAAATGTTTCTATATTGTCAATGGGGCAATGCTGGCCTTTTACCAAACTCCCCATTGGGCCAAAGCTGTAAGGGTCCTATTGTTTACAAATCCTCATTTTGCAACACTAGCATAATTCACATTGTTTATAAGTGTCAGATTTATTTTTTTTAAAGTTAAATATCAAAATTGTTCTGAATTTCTCCAAACCATAAAGATTCAACAATTCAATGCACTATTGAACATTTTAAATAAGTAACCTTTAAAGTCTTCAAAAAGATTTTTGCAATTCTTAGCAAATACAGAGTGGCCCAGGTTCCTTTCAAATTTTATCCCTAGAATCTTATAATACTTCAATAATTAAAAATTTAGAAGTTGAATAAGCAGCCTCTTCCCATGTCATGAACTTTCTTGAAATAAACCCATGAAGCTTTGTGAATCCTAAAGACAAAGTCTGTTTTAATGCCTCTAGGAATAGCCAATAAGCTTTCTGTTAGCCTTTTTCATGTTAACAAATAATTAATCAAAATCAATCCATTTCAAAATTTGTCAATATTCTTTTGCTTTTGAGATTTCATTTAAAGAATGAGACTCACTTTTCACAAAAGTACTGGATACAGGTGCATTAACTAACAATAGATTTATTAATTAGTTCAATCTAATACAAAGAAACAATCCTGAATATTGTGTCCTGTTCAGGTTCTTTCTCTTCTGGTCATGTTTTCTCTCTTTTATATGTCTTCCTTTGTTCTTGCATGCTGTCTACAAATTTCCTGAGCTATCTTCCTCATGCTTGAGAACTACACTTACCTTTATTCATCGTGTGCTCTGTTTTTTTGGTACATAGATTGAAGTCTTCTTATTCACCCTTTGTTTGCTTTTGTGCAGATTGAGTTATTCCTGAAATGACACCCTTCTTACTTATTATCTAGAATTCTGTATAAATACCGTGACCTTCAGTGCCTTGGATCTTAGTGTTTCCATCCCCTCCTTTAGTTTTTATGTTTTTTAATTGCTGTCCTGATCCTAACTAACTTGTTTCAAGTGGTGTATTTTGTTAACAATTTCCTGGTAAATTGCTTTGTGCCAGGTAAACTGTCTGCTTCCAACAAAAAATCACAATATAAATCCATGTCCTGACTTTCACAGTCTGCAAATTATTAAAAGTAATTATGTTTCATTATCTTTCACAACATAAGTACTTGGAGCTATGATGCTGTGGCCATTACAGAGACTTGGATGGCTCAGGGGCAGGAATGGTTGCTTCGAGTGCCAGGCTTTAGATGTTTCAGAAAGGACAGGGAGGGAAGCAAAAGAGGTGAGGGTGTGGCACTGTTGATCAGAGGTAGTGTCACGTCTGCAGAAAAGGCGGAAGACATGAAGGGATTGTCCACAGAGTCTCTGTGGGTGGAAGTGAGGAACAGAAAGGGGTCAATACCTCTACTAGGTGTTTTTATAGACCACCCAATAGTAACAGGGACATCGAGGAACAGATAGGGAGACAGATTCTGGAAAGGTGTAATAATAGCAGGGTTGTCGTGGTGGGAGATTTTAATTTCCCAAATATCGATTGGCATGTCCCTAGAGCAAGGGGTTTAGATGGGGTGGAGTTTGTTGGGTGTTCAAGAAGGTAGATAAGCCTACAAGAGGAGAGGCTGTACTTGATCTGGTATTGAGAAATGAACCTGGTCAGGTGTCAGATCTCTCAGTGGAAGATCATTCTGGAGATAGTGATCACAATTCTATCTCCTTTACCATAGGACTGGAGAGGGATAGGAATATACAAGTTAGAAAAGCGTTTGATTGGAGTAGGGGGAAATATGAGGCTATCAGGCAGAAACTTGGAAGCATAAATTGGGAAAAGATGTTCTTAGGGAAATGTATGGAAGAAATGTGGCAAACGTTCAGGGGATATTTGCGTAGGGTTCTGAGTAGGTACGTTCCAATGAGACATGGAAAGGATGGTAGGGTACAAGATCCGTGGTGTACAAAGGCTGTTGTAAATCTAGTCAAGAAGAAAAGAAGAGCTTATAAAAGGTTCAAAAGCTAGCTAGTGATAGAGATCTAGAAGATTATAAGGCTAGCAGGAAGGAGCTTAACAAGGAAATTAGGAGAGCCAGAAGGGGCCATGAGAAGGCCTTGGCGGACAGGATTAAGGAAAACCCCAAGGCAGTCTACAAGTATATGAAGAGCAAGAGGATAAAATGTAAGAGAATAGGACCGATCAAGTGTGACAATGGAAAGGTGTGTATGGAACCAGAGGAAATAGTGGAGGTACTTTATGAATACTTTGCTTCACTACATAAAAGGATCTTGGTGATTGTAGTGATGACTTACAGCAGACTGAAAAGCTTGAGAATGTAGATTTTAAGAAAGATGATGTGCTGGAGCTTTTGGAAAGCATCAAGTTGGATAAGTCATCAGGACTGGATGAGATGTACCCCAGGCTACTGTGTGAAACAAGGGAGGAGATTGCTGAGCCTCTGGCAATGACCTTTGCATCATCAATGGAGACGGGAGAGGATCCAGAGGATTGGAGGGTTGTGGATGTTGTTCCATTATTCAAGAAAGGGAGTAGAGATAGCCCAGGAAATTATAGAACAGTGAGTCTTCCTTCAGTGGTTGGTAAGTTGATGGAGAAGATCCTGAGAGGCAGGATTTATGAACATTTGGAGAGGCATAATATGATTAGGAATAGTCAGCATGGCTTTGTGAAAGGCAGTCGTGCCTTAAGAGCCTGATTGAATTTTTTGAGGATGTGACTAAACACATTAATGAAGGTAGATATAGTGTGTATGGATTTCAGCAAGGCATTTGATAAGGTACCCCATGCAAGGCTTATTGAGAAAGTAAGGAGGCATGGGATCCAAGGGACATTCCTTTGTGGATCCAGAACTGGCTTGCCCACAGAAGGCAAAGAGTGGTTGTAGATGGGTCATATTCTGCATGGAGATTGGTCACCATTGGTGTGCCTCAGGGATCTGTTCTGAGACCCCTGCTCTTTGTGATTTTTATAAATCACCTGGATGAAGAAGTGGAGGGCTGGGTTAGTAAATTTGCTGGTGACCCAAAGATTGGGGGTTTTGTGGATAGTGTGGAGGGCTGTCAGAGGTTACAGCAGGACATTGATAGGATGAAAAACTGGGCTGAGAAGTGGCAGATGTAGTTCAACCCAGATAAATGTGAGGTGGTTCATTTTGGTAGGTCAACTATGATGGCAGAATATAGTATTAATGGTAAGACTCTTGGCAGTGTGGAGGATCAGAGGGATCTTGGGGTCTGTCCATAGGACACTCAAAGCTGCTGTGCAGGTTGACTCTGTGGTTAAGAAAGCATATGGTGCATTGGCCTTCATCAATCGTGGGATTGAGTTTAGGAACCTAGAGGTAATGTTGCAGCTATATAGGACCCTGGTCAGATCCCACTTGGAGTACAATGCTCAATTCTGGTTGCCTCATTACAGGAAGGATGTGGGAACCATAGAAAGGGTGCAGAGGTTACAAGGACATTGTCTGGATTGGGGAGCATGCCTTATGAGAATAGGTTGAGTGAACATGGCCTTTTTTCCTTGGAGTGACAAAGGATGAGAGGTGACCTGATAGAGGTGTATAAGATGATGAGAGGCATTGATTGTGTGGATAGTCAGAGGCTTTTTCCCAGGGCTGGAATGACTAGCACGAGAGGGCACAGTTTTAAGGTGCTTAGAAGTAGGTATAAAGGAAATGTCAGGTGTAAGCTTTTTATGTAGAGAGTGGTGAGTGTGTGGAATGGGCTGCTGGTGACGATGGTGGAGGCAGATACTTAGCTGCCAACCGTACTTTGCTTCATAATCATCAACCTCCCCAACCCCTTCCCCCGCACAAAAATGCAACGGGAACATCAGCACCCAAACCCCCCTCCCCTGCACAAAAAACTACTAACAAAATGCAGCAAGGACATCAAGAACAAAGATTTTAACAATCTTTGAAACACTTTTATAACAGCAATTATATTAAACCACTAAAGGACATCTCTATTTATGTGAGCAACTTCATGCATGAATCAAATATATTATTGCTTTTCATTTATTAATGTACAATTTTAGATCAAAAGTGGAATTTATCCATTTACCTGTTTTGTTCATCCTTAATAAAGGCACAGTGGATTCTGGTTAATTGGGGCACATCGGGACCAAGACATCTTGGCCCAATTAAGCAGATGGCCTAATTAGCCATAGTTACATGAAAATATTTAAAGAGGTATAAAAAAGACAAACTACTGTTTAACTGCATAGCAAATTATGTATTTAAATGAAATACAGAACAAATTTTAACTTTACCAATTCTACTATAGCGCTGTAAAGCTGTGTATAAGTTCCTAATAGTTATCAACAGAGAAATTCATCCAGTGTGCACTGTTATGTTCTTTTGATTGGCTGTAAAGGAACAAAATTAGTGTAGACACCTAGTGCAGATAATGCTGTCAGTGATTGCATCCTCCAAATCTTCATATTCATTGTAACATTCGATGATTGTTGTTACCTTCAAATTCTTGTAGTACCTAACTTGTTGGAAGTAGTGAAATTGTTTCATTTTCACTCCTGGCATCTCTGAACCTGACTGCTTGAAACTGCAGTGAGCAAAACAGTTCTGAATTGCCTTACTGCTTATTTCTTGTCAACTATGAGTGACAGATATCACTGCTTTTGAACACAAACATATGCTACTGACTATACTTAAAAACTTTGCTTTAAGCACATGTTGTGTCTAATGACCACAGCAAGTGCATGTGACTGATGCTAGTTAGAAACTACAGCAACATTCTCCTGTCCCATTTAAGCAGCATAGTTTTCTAAATAAATTAAGGGAGTCTTGGTTATTTTCTTGATTAGTTTTTGTTCTTTAAGTATTGTCGCAAATAAGCAGCTGCCCCAATTAACTGATGGCCCAATTAATTGGAATCCTCTGTAGTAAATTCTCTTCACCATTTTAGGAAGAATATACTTACAATGTGATTGTTTTTGGAAGTATTTTGTTCATGAATTGTGTTTCAATTGCAACAATTGAAATAATTACAAAAGTTCTTCTGCTGAATGTTGAGAGCAGCAAGGTTCTCAGTTTCAGCCATTACTTTCCAGGAATAGACATATTGAGTATATTAGCATTTTGTTATATGATTGTGAGCTGTTTTATTGATTTTGCATAGGAATTATTTGAGTTTTAATGATTAAGTGAATGATCCAAAATCTACCTTTAATAGAACTTTACACGATAGTGGATTAATTATTGTGGTATTAAAGTAGTAATGTTGAGTTTTTGGAATGTTGCATTATCTTGTACCCAAAATGACCATGATAATTGCTTAACCCCACTGGTTCATTCATATCTTAGCTGACCAGCAGTGACTCCAGTGCCACTATGTAGGTAGTATATGATGGTCTACTAATTTTTGTCTTGGACTTGAAGATTTTTTTTAACTTAATGAAGTCACATTATGGCTGTCTTAGGTGTTACAGTCCATGGGCTGTCCAACTGGTATGGATTTGAAGATGGGTTTGGAATCTCAGGAAGTGGAGGAAAAGTCCTCTGGCGATGATAAAAATGAAACTGTTTCTACAAACTCCAGTAATGACGCAGTTGGCTGTGTTCCTGCTACCAGCACCAATACTCTCGAGGTACCTGTCTTTAGATATTCAAATATTAATAGATTTATGAAGTCACTTTATCATTCTGCTTTTGTAACATTTGTGTATATAAATAGCTGGTATAGCTTCTTTAAAATGTTGCATGATTAAAAGTGTTAAAATAAATTCAGCATTCATTATTTTTATTTGAACCAGTTGAAGTTCCTTCCTGTTTTCTTAACACCTGGATTTTTCTTGAAGATAGTTTGTTCTTGCACAATTACACAAGGGAGTAACCGGAAGAGAAACTGACATTTGATAGGTGTATGATTTACGAATCATGACTGTAGCTATTTCCTGGAAGGCTGTGAAGCATAACAAATAAATCACCTTTGAACACTGGGCCGATCACCTCTCATATTCAGTTGGTGTTTCAAATTGAATTAGTGGAAGAAAAATAAGATTAAAATGAGCAATTATACCTAACCTATTCTAATTGACTAGACAATCTGTCTGACTCCCTGAAATGACACAATTGCTACCTGCTGCAGTAAATTTTAGCCCAGTAATGACAAATTAGAATCATCACGACAGAATGTGGTTACTGTAGATTTGCATAGAAAATCCCAAGATATTTTTATCAAATCACAGTAAGATAAGGTTAATTGAGGAGGAAACTGAAATAAGTACCTTTATTATCACATAACCATAAATTATGATTACCTCCAGGAAGTTTAAGATTGGTAAAGCATTCATATGTGTTATGATCCTGGTTCATTACACAGGCAGTCAGCCTATCATGACTAGTTAGTAAGAATCTTCAGGGAGTTTTTTAAATATTTATATTAACAATGCCTTTTCAAAAAGCCAGTCTGAGTTACTTATATTATACACTACTAGTCCTATTGTGTATTTAATTTTACAGTAATATTTGAGTAATATTGTATATAAATGATTTAATTAAGGATTCTTTATATGTAAAATTACATGAACGGCAGATGTCAGTACATCACCAGGTCATAAGTGCACGCCTCATTAAAGTAGAAATAAAGTCAACACGTTGATCCTCAGGCTTCATTTAGCTTATGAAGTTATAAAACAAAACAATTCCCATAGCAACAAAGATGCTCAGTTGATTTTTTTCCCCTTTTTCTCTGCTGAATCCAATACATTTATCCCACTTTATTCGCTATGTGTTGTTTGAAAACTGGAAAACCAACATTCAGTTCCTAGTCATTAGGTAAAAAGACACAATGTGAACACTGCAGTAAATCCCTGATCAATTTGTTCAGGTGTAAATTGAATTATAAGAAATTAAGTTACTCATGGCTCTAATACTTTACTGGTTGTTACTGCAATGTAGGGGAAAGGCTGTGTCCTGATCCATTTGGCCTTTGTTCCCTATTTGTAAGAATCTTTGATGTAAAATGTGACCTCAAACATAAAAATATTTCCAACCAAATTTTAACTGGAGAAAACAAGTGTGCTTTAAATTGCAAAGAGGAGTTAGGGTGGAGAGAATAGGGAATATCTGCAGAAAGGATTACTTTGAAAGCTGACAGTAAAGACTAAAACAGAATTTTTTTTAAATTATAGAAAGGAGAATTTATAGAAAGAAATTATAGAAAGCTGCTGTTATTGGAGAAAAAAAACAAGGTGATTGTCTAAATTGTTAGATTCATCATTAAGTCCCAAGGGCTGCTGTGTACCCACGTGCAAAATGAATTGTTGCTTCTTAATCTTAATTGGACATCAGTGGAGCAATATAGGAAGCAGAAGATGGTGTAATGAGAGAGTAGGGGAGCAATACTGTGCTGCTTCACTGAGGTAGAGACTAGATCAATGAGGCATTTAAAGAGGAAGTGGGTCGATTTTTGAAAGACCAGAAATATTAGATAATAGTTTTTTCGGGGTAGAAATGTAGAATACTAGAGTGCATAACTTTAAAGTGAGGGCAGAAAGTTTAAAGGAAATGTGCAGAACAAGTTTTTTTTTACAAAGAATGTGGCAGATACCTAGAATGGGCTGCCAGAGGTAGTGGTGGAAATGGATACAATAGTGGTGTTCAAGTGGCATTTAGACAGACAGGGAAAGGGGCCAGGTGAATCACTTGCAGGCAGATGGGGTTAGTTTAATTTGGTATCATGCCTAGCACAGACATTGTGGACCGAAGGGCCTGTAGTGTTGTGTGTTCAAAGATGGATGTTGGAGTGAGGAGGAGAATATGTTTTAGAATGGTTTTTCGCTTCCAGTTTTGATTATCTTTCTGTTGATCTGCTGAAAGCTTCTGTCATTTTCTGTTTTAGATTTCCGTCATCTGCAAATTATTGCTCTAATTAAAATTTCACAAATTGGACTAATAGTCACCTCTGTAATTACATAGCTCATTTGTGATTGTAAATGAAGATAAAAGTGTTGGAGCGTGCCTATGTAGAATAATTCATAAAATTTTGAACTCCTTATTTAAGGAAGGAAGGGACAGTATACTTGGAGCAAGTTCAGGGAAGGCTTACTATTCTGGGATGAAGGAATGGTTAATTGAGGAATAACTGGGCAGCTTGGACCGAGTTATAAGAAAGAGAGGATATTCTGATTACATTTCAAAAGGGGCTTCAAGGAGTAGAAGCTGATATTCACTTACGGGAGATCTAGAATTGGGTAGGATAATTTCAGAATAAAAGGAAAGGCATTCATTAAGGGGATCAGAAAGAATTTCTTCTGTAAGAGAACCTTTGGAGTTTTTTTACGTATAGTCAAGTCTGAACTGGACAGATCATGGACTAAAATGGAGTTGAAGGTTAGAGTGAGACCTGGCAAGAAAGATGAGCAAAGGCCGAGATTAAATCAGCTATGATGTTTTTGCATGTTTGAATAGGTTTCATGGTGGATGGTTTGTGTGCCTCTGGTAACTAACTATTCATGCAGGTGAATATTTTTGGAAATCCAGGAATTGAGTGGGTGTAATAGTCACTCTTTGCAAGGGAGAAGACAAAATTAGGTTTAATGTTTGCCTTCTGTTCTGTGATGCTGTAATATTAGTCACTTACTAAACACTTCCCATGGTCTTCACACCAACACTTATATCACTTTGTGACTCAAGCATTGTGGTTTGGAAGGTCTAATTGTAGCGCTTGTCCTGTTGATGGACATAACCTGCGATTATTAATGGAAGCACATGTAGCAGCCACATATTTATTTCAAAGGTTAACAACTTCTCCAGCAATGCAGATTGTTGTTCTTAAGCTGGGACTTGTGAAATTTTCTATATAGTCCATAATTAATGTTAAATTAATCCAATATAATATTTGGCTATACACATTCAGATTTATATTAATCTGAGTTAAAAGAAAATTGCTGTATCCACCCACAGGTAAATTATTTTTCCGAGTGGAATTTTTAGTAGATGTTATATCGTGGGAAAGCACCGTGAGGGTTAAACGAGAGCACTGACCTTGCTGGGATTTCCATCCCAGCTGAAAACAAGTAGAGATCCAAAGAAAGAAGGGACATAAATCCAAAAAAGAAGAAGAGACTCTTTAATGTCATTTCCAGTACACAAGTGTAAAGGAGAATGAAATAATTATTACTCAGGTCCAATGCAGCACACACTGAAACACAATGAGATAAAAAACACAATAAATATAAATACACAGACAGTTTATATACATTGATTTTATGTCAATAAAGTGATGCTAGGGATAAGATTGTCTGTACATAAGGTGACTGACAAGAAATGATAAAGAAGTGGTGATTGGGGGTACAGAAGGGTGCGTTAGTGGGCGGAGGTGTTACTATTCGGGGAAAGTAACAGTTTTTGAGGCTGGTTGTCCTTGCATAGATGCTGTGTAGCCTTCTCCCTGATGGGAGAGGGGCAAACAGTCCATGAGCAGGGTGGGTGGGATCCTTCATGATGTTACTGGCCCTTGTCTGGCACCTTTCTGTATATCTGTCCTTGATGGTGGGTAGGCTGGTGCCAGTGATGTGTTGGGTAGTTTTGACTACCCATTTTAAAGCCATCGCTGCAGTGCAATTTCTGAAGCATGTAATGATGCAGCATATTCGGATGCTGTACTCTGCGCATTTGTAGAATTACGTGAATGTAGATGTTCATAGATATAGATGTGCTTTCTTCAGCCTCCTCAGAAAGTAGAAGCATTGGTGAGCTTTCCTGACTGTGTACATGCTTGACAGAGCAGAAGCTGTTTTAACTTCTGTCACGGATGCAGATTACCAAGTAAGCCGGGGAAAATCTCAAGGATGTGCTCAAAACTTTTTAGAATTGTAGTACCTCCACTGACACAGGAAAAGTGTGGCCCTTGATTGCTCAAAGTACAGAACAAGCATTTGGGATGTTACTGTGAACCTTCAGTCCAGATATCAGGAGTACCCAGCAAGTCTGCGTATGCAGCAGGAGGAGCATGTCACCTTGCATATTATCTTCTGTTGTGCTTAATTGAATTGACTTTATTTCTTACATCCTTCACATACATGAGGAGTAAAATTATTTACGTTATGACTCCGTCTAAATGTGCAATTTATATTAATTTGTAATAAATAGTATGTACAACAGAACAATCAATATAGCTTAAAAATACAATTGTATCAGTCTGATGGCCTGGTGGAAGAAGCTTTCCCAGAGCCTGTTGGTCCTGGTTTTTATGCTGTGGTACCATTTCCTGGATGGAACAGCTGGAACAGTTTGTGGTTGGGATGACTTGGGTTCCCAATGATCCTTCAGGCCTTTAAACATACCTGTGTTTGTGGCTGTCCTGAATCATGGGAAGTTCACATGTACAGATGTGCTGGGCTGTCCACACCACTCTCTGTAGGGTCCTCCAATTGAAGGAAGTACAGTTCCCATACCAGGCAGTGATGCAGCCAGTCAGGATGCTCTCAATTGTGCCCCTGTAGAAAATTCTTCAGATTTGGGGGCCCATACTAAACTTATTCAACTGTCTGAGGTGAAAGAGGCGCTGTTGTGCTTTTGTCACCACACAGGCAGTATGTACAGACCACATTAGATCCTCAGTGGTGTGTATGCTGAGGAACTTAAAGCTTAATTTGTGTAGTATGTGTGCTGGTGATTCTGGGAAACACTTCTCAAAAATTACTAAATGTAGCCAAAAATAGCAATTAATATACAAGTTGAGATTGAAAAGATTGAACATGTGTGCTACCATCTTAAGTCTGTTTCCTTTATACATTGGGAACCAGTAGCTCCTTACTGGGCATTGTCTTTTGTATTACCAGCCTACCCAGGTGAATAGAAATATTCTGTGTAAATCATGAAATCTTTACTTAGTTTATTTGGGAAAACACTGGTTTAAATCAAAGTATTTTGTGTTTTATTCATAAAATTTCTGCTTATGTATTTGCTTTTAGATGAGAACGCAGGGCCCTATCCTAACAGCCAGTGGAAAAAACCCTGTTATGGAACTGAATGAAAAGAGAAGGGGTTTGAAATATGAATTGATATCAGAAACTGGCGGAAGTCATGACAAACGGTTTGTCATGGAGGTACTTGAAAATTTATTCTGTTATGTTTAAAATAATCTGTCATTTTTTTCAAAAATAATCATTGATTCATAGGATTGAATATCTCTTTACTTTTTTACCAATACACCCACATAGGCCCCAAGCCTATTTGAGAAAATAAAAACCTGCAAGTGCTGGAAGCCTGAAAGAAAAATCTAAATAGGTTTATGCGAAGAGAAGAAGAGTTAATGTTACTCTGTTAGAAATCTGAAATAAAATGCTGGAAATAGCATGTCAGAAAGCACTTAAGGAGACAGGAAAAAAGGGTTAACGTTGCAGATTGATGACGTTATTTAGAGATAAAGTGTGGAACAGGCCCTCCTGGTACAACGAGCCATACCACCCAGCATCTCACCTATTTAACCCTAGCCTAATCACAGGACAATTTACAATGAGCAATTAACCTACTAACCAGAATGTCTTTGGACTGAGAGAGGAAACCGGAGCATCCGGAGGAATCCCACACACTTACGGAAGGACATACAAACTTACAGACAGCATTGGTATTGAACTCTGACACCCCAAACTGTGATAGTGTAGCGCTAGCCGATATGTTACCATGGTGCCCCTTTATCAAAACTAGTCAATTTAGTTACAAACTATTGAAATTGTTAAATTCAGTGTCGGGTATTGGGGCTGTAATGTGCTTAGTCAAGAGATAAAATGCTTTTCTTCAAGCTTTGGGCTTTATTAAAATATTGTAGGATCCCTTAGACAGCAATGGGAGTACTTCTTTCTCCTAACCACAGCTCCCCTCCAATGTAGTTGAGAGGCCACTCAGTCTTGTCAGTTCTACTTTCAGCACTTTTTCATCTTCTATCTTCCCTTGTGGAGTTAGGACTGAGTTCCCTTGTTTACAACTTCTTCCATCTATAATTGATTATCATCTAATTGTACTTTATTGTCTATCTATACTGCACCTTTTCTGTAAGTGTAACTCTTCATTCTGCACTCTGTCAATAGAACAGTACAGCCCCTTATATTCCACAAATTCTCAATTTGTGAAAAACTTGTTCTTTGGATCTCCATTAGGTATTTCCCCTCTCACCTAATGTTATATTTTTATATTCACCTACCATAGGAAAATGACTTGTGACCATCTCAGCAGGTCAGGCAGCATCTATGGAGGGAAATAAAAAGTCAGTGTTTCAGGCTGAGATCCTTCCTTTCCAGTCCTGACGAAGGGTCTCGGCCCGAATCGTCGACAGTGCTTCTCCTTATAGATGCTGCCTGGCCTGCTGTGTTCCACCAGCATTTTGTGTGTTGCTCACGATTTCCAGCATCTGAAAAATCTGTGTGATTATCTACCCTATTTATGCCGCATCATAAGAGGTGCATAGGAGGTTGAGATTATCCTTCTACCTCCTGTTGAGAGCAATCCCAGCCCATCCAATCTCTCCTTGAAACTAAATCTTGTTCGTATATTCCAAGTGGTCTAACCAATGTCATTTGCAGCTCCTACATGATGTTCCATCTGTTGTATTCAATATACCTGCCTATAAAGGCAGACAAGGTAAATGTCATTTTCACTACCTTATCCACCTATGGTGAGAGCTAAGAATTTGCATCCCATGCAACACTGTTAAACAACACTACTAAGGTCTCTGTTATTGACTATAGGTATTGGGTGACCCAAAATGCATTATCATAATCAGATTTATTATCACTGACATGTAAAATGGGTTGTTTTGTGATAGCAATACATTAAAAAAATTACTAGAAGTTACAATAAGAAATACTGTGGATTCCGATTAATTTAGCCATCAGTTAACTGGATTCCCTTTACTTATTTGGGGGACACTGTTGCTTAATTGGGACAGGAGACAGTTGCTGAACAGTTCCTAATTAGCATTAGTCGCATACACTTGTGTGGCCGTTAGACAACTCTGTGCTTAGAGGGAACATTTTTTAAATAGTGTCAGTTTTGTGTGTTTGTGATCAAAAAGCAGTGATTTTGTCACTGATAGTTTGTGAGAAATAAGCATTAAGATAATTCAGGACTGTTTTGCTCACTGCAGTTTCAAGCATTCAGGCTTGGAGATACCAGAGACAGGCAGGAGTGAAAATGAAATGATTTCACTACTTAAAATAAGTTAGGAATTGCAAAGAATTTGAAGGTAACACCAATCGTCTTGAATGTTACAATGGAAATGATGATTTGGAGGATGCAGTCGTCAAAAGTGTTGTATGAAGACAGTCCATATTCTGCAATACATAGCTGCACTGAATTTATTCATTTACAGTCAACCAAAAAACATAGCAGCATACACTGGATAAATTTCTCCATCAATAACTATCAGAAAGTAATATACAGTTTTTTAGTACTGTAGTGGTATTGATAGTGTCCTAATTTGTTTTGTATTTCATTTAAATACATAATTTGCTACTCAGTCAAGCAGTAGTTTGTCTTTTTTTAACCTCTTAAACTATTTCCATGAAATTTTGTTAATTATAAGACCATAAGATATAGGAGGATATATATATATATAGGATATTCAATCATGGGCTGATCCAATTCTTCCAGTCATCCCCACTCCCCTGCTTTCACCCCATACCCTTTGATGCCCTGACTAATCAAGAAACTATCTCTGCCTTAAATACACCCAATGACTTGGTCACCACAGCCGCTTGTGGCAACAAATTCCATAGATTTACCACCCTCTGACAAAAGTAGTTTCTCCGCATCTCAGTTCTAAAAGGACATCCTTCAATCCTGAAGTTGTGCCCTCTTGTCCTAGAATCCCCTACCATGGGAAATAACTTTGCCATATCTAATCTGTTCAGGCCTCTTAACATTCGGAATGTTTCTATGAGATTCCCCCCCCCCCCCCCCCATTCTCCTGAACTCCAGGGAATACAGCCCAAGAGCTGCCAGACGTTCCTCATATGGTAACCTTTTCATTCCTAGAATCATTCTCTTGAATCTTCTCTGAACTCTGTCCAATGTCAATATATCCTTTCTAAAATAAGGAGCCCAAAACTGCATGCAATACTCCAAGTGTGGTCTCACAAGTGAGTGCCTTATAGAGCCTCAACATCACATCCCTGCTCTTATATTCTGTACTTTTAGAAATGAATGCCAAAATTGTATTTGCCTTCTTCACAACTGACTCAACCTGGAGGTTAACCTTTAGGATATCTTGCACAAGGACTCCCAAGTCCCTTTGCATCCCTGCATTTTGAATTCTCTCCCCATCTAAATAAATATTCTGCCCATTTATTTCTTCCACCAAAGTGCATGACCATACACTTTCCAACATTGCATTTCATTTGCTACTTCTTTGCCCATTCCCCTAAACTTTCTAAGTCTCTCTGCAGGCTCTCTGTTTCCTCAACACTACCCGCTTCTCCACCTATCTTTGTATCATCGGCAAATTTAGCCACAAATTCATTAATACCGTAGTCCAAATCATTGACATACATCGTAAAAAGCAGCAGGTCCCAACACCAATCCCTGTGGAACTCCACTGGTAACCGGCAGCCAGCCAGAATAGTATCCCTTTATTCCCACTGTCTGCTTTCTGCTGACCAGCCAATGCATCACCCAATCTAGTAACTTACCTGTAATTCCATGGGCTCTTATCTTGCTAAGCAGTCTTGTGCGGTCTGAAAATCCAAGTACACCATGTCGACTGCATCTCCTTTGTCTACCCTGCTTGTAATTTCCTCAAAGAATTACAGTAGGTTTGTCAGGCAGGATTTTCCTTTCAGAAAACCATGCTGGCTTTGGCCTATCTTGTCATGTGCCTCCAGGTACTCCGTAATTTCATCCTTAACAATTGATTCCAACAACTTCCCAACCACTGATGTCAGGCTAACATGTCTATACTTTCCTTTCTGCTGCCTCCCATCTTTCTTAAGTAGCTGCGTAACACTTGCAATTTTCCAGTCATCCGGTACAATGACAGAATCTATTGATTCTTGAAAGATCATCGTTAATGCCTCTGCAATCTCAGCAGCTACTTCCTTCAGCACCTTAAGGGTGCATTTCATCAGGTCCAGGAGATTTATTCATCCACAGACCATTAAGCTTCCTGAGCACCTTCTCAGTCGTAATTTTCACTACACCTACTTCACTTCCCTGACACTCTTGAATGTCCGGTATACTGCAGATATCTTCCACTGTGAAGAATGATGCAAACTATGCATTCAGTTCCTCTGCCATCTCTGCATCTCTCATTACAATATCTCCAGCGTCATTTTGTATTGGTCCAATATCTACCCTTGACTCTCTTTTACCCTTTATATACTTGAAAAAGCTTAAGAGCTATACTTAATTGAGGCCACCACTTAATTGGGCCAAAATGTACTGGTCCCAATGTGTCCTAATTAACCAGAATCCATTGTATGTATATAAAAAAAATTAATAGTTCAAAAAGAGATCAAAAAGAGGTAGTAATCATGGTCTCGCACTTGTCTGGATTAAATTCCACCTTCCACCACTCCACCCAACTTGCTAGGTTCTACCTATTTGCCACTTTTGCTGAAGGCTTTAAAACACTATTTTAGGTTAAGTATGTTAGGACTGAGCAACAATTCTTTTGTACATAATTTATCATGTTGCTTTACTTTCCTGATTTGTCACTTTGGTCCTGTCCCATTCTGTTGAATAGAAAATCATTTTAATGAGTGACTGTACTGGAATAGTGTTAAGATTGACATTTAATGGAAATGTTGTTCTACAGTCTATGCAATAACATGCTGCAGGAGTGGATAACTTAACAATGGTAAATAAACAAAAGTACTTTAAAAATCAAACTATAATCAAACACTTCCAGGGAGTCACATTTAGAAATTTATTTTTCACAATTGCTGAGAAACACAATATGGTAGTGTGCTCTACTTCTGAAATTAGTGTTTATAGGATTGCAGTTATAAATACAAAATTAGTCATTTAGCTATTGAGATAAAAGCAAACAAATAAAAATTATTAAGCAGAGATGCTGAGACAGGAGACCATGAATCAAATCCACATAGATAGGAAGCATGGCATGCACTTAAGGTGGGGAAACATCAACTTGAGGTGAAGAAAGTAAGGCATAGTTCAGAAACACAGAAACAACTCCATGATAAATGAAGGGGGCAAATAATACTAGAGATAAAGAGGAGAAATAATGATACTGAAGGAGGAGTGATACTTGCTTTGAATTGAATGCAACTGTAGATCTCCTGAAAGAGGATGAAGTTCATAGAGCCTATAATGCTGTGGAGATTCATTCCATTAAATGCCTGGTGCAGATTTTTAGCAAGTACTAATGTAGTTTCCTGAAAGCTTTTTGAGTTATTAAGCAATTAGCAGAACAATAATTTTCAATGCAAACCTTAAAGCAAATGAACTCTCACAGTACATATAAGTGCTGGATGAGCTCAGCAGGTCCAACAGCATCTATGGAAAGGGAAAAAACAATCAATGTTTCAAGTTGAGACCCTTCTATCAGAAGGAGAAAGAAAATGGAGGTAGGCTTCTTCACCCTTTTCTGGTTCTGATGAAGGGTCTCAGTCCAAAACGTCAACTCTTTATTCTTCTCCATAGATGCTGCCTGACCTGCTGAATTCCTCCAGCATTTTGTGTGTGTTACTCTGGATTTCCAGCTTCTGCAGCATCTCTTGTGTTTAGAACTCCCATGGTGCTTTGTTTCACTTATGACAGCTGGTTGAGTGTGCATATACAAATTCCATATGTTCTGAAAGGCATTAAAATAGAAAATGGGGCGGCCCACTTTCAACTTCTTTCTATCCACCACCTAATGCTTTGGAGTTCTCTCAAAGGCCATTTTTTATGCAGATAAAATTAGCCTGATTGGGAGATAGTGTAGCCAATGTGATGTCACATTCTTCCTTTGTAAGTCAAAATGTACTTCGTGGAGGTAACTAAGGCTCATTGCTGCAAAGCTAGAAAGTAAAATGTTTTGAGGTTCTTTTAGATAATCTTAATTCTCTTGGAAGAACAACAGTTTTTTTAGGAATGTGTACATTTTTAATCTCTGATTCATGCTTAAGTGTTTGAAATTCCTTTTCAGAAGTCACACAAGTATAATATTTATTAGAAAGTATACTAATCAGGTATGCATGCACTCATACTTGAGGTGATATTTTAAAAACCATTGATTGTTAAGTACTATTGCCCCATTAAGAATATACAGTATATTAATATTTTTGTTATAAGTACACTATAAATCCTTATTAAATAATAATTGTTAGTCCAACCTACAAAGAATATTCAGTATTTATTTTAAAAGTTAGAAATGTGAATCTATGGTAATAGTTTACCAAATAGTTTGAAAAACTTTTTTTTTTCTCAGGTGGAAGTGGATGGTCAGAAATTCAAGGGAGCAGGTCCTAATAAGAAAGTAGCAAAGGCCAGTGCTGCTCTAGCTGCCCTTGAAAAACTGTTCTCTGGTCCCAGTGCTGCCAACATCAAGAAAAAAAGGACAGGTCCTCCGGTAAGAGTTCTACAATTTTTTATCAGCCTCTGCTACATTTAACGATATAATAGAGCATAGAACATTAAAGTACAGTACAATATTGTGCTGACTTTTTAACCTACTGTAAGATCAATCTCACTCTTCTAGCCCTCAATGTTTCTATCATCTGTGTGCTGATCTATGAGTCTCTTAAATGTCCCCAGTATCTCTGCCTCTACCATCAGCTGTTACTGTGATATCTATGCACCTACCACACTCTATGTAAAAAGTAAACTTACCTCTATTTTCCTCTAACTAGCTTAAAATTATGCCCCCTCGTATTAACCAACTCTACCCTGGGGAAAAAAGACTCTGGCTATCCAATCAATCTTATACACCTCTATCAAGCCACCTCTCATCCTCCTTCACTCCAAAGAGTTTTGATTAACTTTGTTCATGAATGTGCAAACATTTCATGAAGAAAAGTATGTCCTATCAACTTCAGTGCACACATGCACATACAGCTCATATGGGCCAGCAAAACACAGGTGCATTTCATTCATGTATTTTTACATGAATCTGTTGACTTTTTTCTAGTGTTTTATCATTTTTCACATTTCTTGTACTGCAAAATGCACCACACCTTCTGGTGTAATTTGGTCATGACAAGATTGACTGACAACTGTGTTGGTTGTCTACCATATCCGAAGACTACAGGAAATCCTGTGCAAGAATACTTTTAAAGTGGGAAAGCTATTGCACTGGGGCAGTTCTACTCTCTTGACCTCATAAGTCCATGTCCAGTGGTACAAGCAGTCATCAGATCTGGGGTCTTCCTTGGTTGTAGTGGATGACCATGACTTCCTCAGTGCCTCATCAACCACTTTGCTCTCCACAAATACTCCAGACCACCTTCCTGACTATTGGATCTCATCTGACTAGTCCACCAGAGCTGACTTTGCATGCCAGGACAAGCATGTGCCTATTTCACCAGGGTATGCGGCCCTTCATCTACCCTCGTTTGGTTTAGCCCACCTGTCAAAGCAGTGTACTGGGGTGACTGTTGTCGCATGAAAACAGCTATTTAGCGCCCCAGAGTAGACATAACAAGTCCCTTCACCAGAGGTATTCCCCCCCCCCCCCGCCCCCAGAAACCCCATACACCTACGGACTGACAACTAACCTTAAAACAAATGTGCTTTGGTATATAATTTTAAAGCTTGGTAAACTGTTGTTCCCTGATGGATTGTACTGCCTTTTATCTCACAGACTAAGGGTCCAATAGCTGCTCCAGCAGTTGCCGTCCAGTCACTCAGGGGCAGAGGCAGAGGAGCTTTGAATAGAGGAGCTTTTGCCGGCGCAGCAGTAACAGCTGCTCCAGGGTATCTAACACCAGGTATGCTGCACTGTTCAACCAAAGCATTCAACATCTTACTGAAGGTAATACGGTTCACCTTGTACATAAGACCATAAGATATAGGAGCAAATTAGGCCATTTGGCCCATCAAATGTGCTCCACCATTTCATCATGACTGATCCAATTTTCCTCTCAGCCCCAGTCTTCTGCCTTTTCCTCATATCCCTTCAAGCCCTGACCAATCAAGAATCTATCAACCTCTGCCTTAAATTTACACCTGCCTATGGCAAATAATTCCACAGATTCACCACTCTTTGGCTAAAGAAATTCCTTCTCATCTCCATTTTAAATGCACGCCCCTCTGCTCTGAGGCTGTTTTCTCTGGCCTTGGACTCTCCCACCATAGGAAACATCCTCTCCACATCCAGTCTATCAAGGCCTTTCACCATTCAATAAGTTTCATTGAGGTTGCCCCTCATTCTTCTGACAAGCCATTCAATCCTGGAATCATTTTTATGAACCTCATTTGAACCCTCTCCAAGTGAGGCCTCAACAATGTTTATAAAGTCTCAACATTACATCCTTGCTGTTATATTCCAGTCCTCTTGGAATGAATGCTAACATTGCATTTGCCTTCCTCATCACAGACACAACCTGCAAATTAACTTTTGGGGAATCCTGCACAAGGACTCCCAAGTCCCTTACATCTCAGTTTATCGTATTTTCTCTCCATTTAGAAAATAGTCAATCCTTTCATTTCTCCTATCAGAGTACATGACCATACACTTCCTGACACTGTATTCCATCTGCCATTTCTTTGCCCATTCTCCTAATCTGTCTAATTACTTCTGTAGCCTCTCTGCTTCCTCAAAACTACATGCTTATGCACCTGTCTTCATATCATTTGCAAACTTTGCAACAAAGCCATCAATTCCATCATACAAGTCATCAACATATACCATAAAAAGAATCAGTCCCAACACAGACCCCATGGAACGCCACTAGTTACCAGCAACCAACCAGAAAAGGTTCCCTTTATTCCCACCCTTTGCCTGCTGCCAATCAGCCACTGCTTTAACCATGCTATAATCTTTCACTTGTTAAGCAGCCTCTCGTGTGGCACTTAGTCCAAGGCCTTCTGAAAATCCAAGTACACGACATCAACCAATTCTCCTTTGTCTATCCTGCTTGTTATTTCTTCAAAGAATTACAACAGATTGTCAGGCAAGAGTTTCCCTTGAGGAAACTATGCTGACTAGCTTATTTTATCATGTGTCTCCAAGTACACTGAGATTTCATCCTTAATAATCAACTCCATCTTGTCAACCACTGAGGTCACTGGCCTATAATTGACTTTCTTCTGCCTCTCCCTTCTTGAAGAGTGGAATGACATTTGCAATTTTCCAGTTTTCCGGATATATCCATCATCTCATGGTATTGCTGGAAGGACAAATGATTTAAATTGTAATGTGTTGCGCAAGATTTAAATTGTTTTGATCTACATTCACCTCATCTGTGCCAGTTAAAGCTGTGCATATCATTAAGCTTGCATTGTTATTACAGCACAGTACAGGACCTTCGGCCCAAAATGTTGTACCAACCTTTTAACCTACTCTAAGATCAATTTAACCCTTCCCTCCTACATAGCTCTCCATTTTTCTATCATCCATCTGCATAAGAATTCTTAAATCCCCCTAATGTATCTGTTTCTACTCCCACCCTGGCAGTGCATTCCACATACCTACAAATCTGTTTAAAAATGACTTATCTTTGATATTTCCACCTCCTCCCCCCATACTTTCCTCCGTTCACCTTAATATTATGCCCCTTCGTATTATCCATTTCCACCCTGGGAAATGTCTCTTTTTGATCTATATCTCTTATTATCCTGTACACTTCTATCAAATCATATCTCATCCTCCTTTGATCCAAAGAGAAAAGTCCTCGTTCACACAACCTGTCCTCATAAGACATGCTCTCTAATCCAGGCAGCATCCTGGTAAATCTCCTGTATCCTTGCTAAAGCTTTCACAACCTTCCTATAATGAGGCAACTAGAACAGAACGCAGTTTGTTCTTGTTAATTTTAACTATCAGCGAGAAATTTTTAAAAATACCATGAATCATATTTTAGAACCACTGTTGAAAACAGAATGAAGTTCTAAAGACTTTGATGAGATAATATTCAAGATATCTAGAAATAGAAGGAAAAGATTGCTGTGTCTGCTCCTCCGGTTAAACATATATCCTGTTAAAAACACCCTTGCTTTGGCCAGGCCACTATATCTAATGAATGCAGAAGATGTGCATTGGCCAGGGATACCTTTTGTCATATTTTAGACTTGTGCCTGTCTGTGAAACTGTCAAGGATTAATCATCACAATAAGATTCTTGACATTTTATTTAATAAAGGTTCCTCGGCTGGCTTCACAGTTTTTAAAGAACAAAGATTCATCGACAAACAGTATGACAAACAATTGTAATTCAATCCCTTAGCATAATATTTGACTAGATCAATACCTCAATTCTGCAGACCTTCAGCTAACATGCATTTACTTCAGGATGTATTAATGCTTCCTCACTATCTTTGAGGAAAGATGGCATAGGTGGCATAAAAGAGTAGCAGATAACGTAACGCTTCGTAGTACCAACAATCGTAGTTCTATTCCCAACCCTTTCTGTACATGGCCATGTAGGTTTCTTCCGGGTGTTCTAGCCTCCTCTTGCACCCACCTTCCAAAGTCATATGGGTTAGTAAGCTGTGGGCATGCTTTGTTGGCACCATAAGCTTGGCAATACTTGTAGGCTGTGGAGGTTTTCTTACTTTTGTGGGTTAATGTAATTCCTGACAAGGGGTTTCACCTTGCTTGGCATGTGAGACTTGTGGCTGTGAAAACAATCCTAAGTTTTGGGGCCTCCTTCATAGTGGTTTTACGAGTTGACTCTGGTACTGCAGGCAGTGGTTCTGGCAACTCTGGACATCTTTCTTCTCCTTTTCTCTGCTTTTCTCTCCGGATCTGCTTCGATCCTTCTCTCCTAACCACAGCTTCTTTCTCTTTCTCTTCTCTCCTTTTCAACTCTTTGTCTTTCTTTTTCTTGCCATCCTTTTTTTCTTTCTAGGATCTTGATCTTTGGAAAGTGCATTTAGTTCACTGGTGTATTCTCTTATTAATCCTTCTACTGCTCCCTTTGTGATCTGGTCTCTCCTCTTAGTATCCTCCTCCACAAGATCAAATGAATCTTCTGTTTTCGTATCTCCATTGACTCCATTCTTTTTGGCCTTCCATTCATCCAACTGGGCTTTAGTTTTTGCATTTATTTTTACAAGCAGCTTTTTGTCTCCCATTTGAAGTTCATGTGGTAATCTTTATGCAATAATCTAATTCTTTATACTCACAAAAGCTAAATGCTTGCATCTTTCCTGAAGCTCCTTGAACTTTCCAGCTTAAAATCGAGCCACATCTCGCAAGTAACTGCCTGATAAACATATCAGAAGCTTTCTCAGATAAGTTACATACAAAATCTGTTGTGCCAAACCAGCAGTTTTGTCACTTTGATGCTTCCTCTGAGCACCATTGTCCTTCCTTAATCCAATATGCTTTCAAATCAGAGGCACAGAGATTGGCACCACACCTGTTTGCCTGTGGGGCAGTGGTTCATGGTGTACAACATGGAGCCAGTTATGGCATCATCCAATACATTTCTTAATTCACATTTAGTTGACTCTATTGCAGTGGATGTGGCATGCAAATGGTGGATAGATCTCCAATAAAGTTGTAGTTGTAACAACCAATCACAGCCCCACAATGCTGGCCCTCCTGTTTTTACCACATACAAGTCCAGTGTGACTTGTTGGTTGTTGTATTTCACTATTATAAATGTGATTCCCATAGGAGTTAACTTTTCTCAGGATAAGTTCTTAGTTGGATACCTGCAGGCTTTGGAAATGTCATTCAAACTCATTTTATGGAATGACTGATACAACTGAGCCAGTGTCCAATTCTATTTTAATTAATTTGCTGTTTGTTCACTTCTCACATAAATCATATTGCTTGTTCATTGTTTGTTTTCACTTTGTAAATCTTAAGGCTACTCAGTCCTGTGTCAGTCATCATTATCAAATTTTTTATCAACAGCATACAGATTACTGCTCTTTTTGAAAATGCAACTTGACACTAGCTTTTCCTCTTCCCTGTGCAGTACATTTATTTTTGTCTGCTATGTGTCCTTCTGTTGCATTTTCTGCAAGTTTTGCATTTAAATCTGCATTGGTATGGCATATGTGAGCCCCTGCCACAATGGAAACACAATTTGTTCAGCCAGGCAGGCCTCTGTATAGGTGCAGCAATTTTGTTCACGTTCACTTTCCTCCTGACTGCAACTTAGTTGCGTCTGTTTGCTGTTTCCATTGTTACAGAAATTTCAACTGTTCTTTTAAATTTAAGTTGTGCTTCAGTTAGGAGCTGTGCTTTCTTGTAAGTTTCCACAATCTAAACGATCTCTCAGTGCATCATGAAGCCCATCATTGAACTGACAATGCTTAGGCAGTCTCTTCAATTTAGACACTCATACTGAAATGAACACCCCCTTCCTTGTGATTCCGCTATGAAACCTAAAGCGTTCTACAATCAACAGTGGTTTTGATTCTAAATGTTCCTACATTGCTTTCACAATTTCAGCAAAGCTCATTTCATTTCAGCAGGTTTGATTAGTACAAACTGTATGCCTTTAAACCAATGCACTTAGCAGAATTGGTACTCGTTTCTCATTTGCTATTTCATTTGTTTCAAAATGTTCAGTTAGTTTAGTATACATGAGCCAATTACCCACTGAGCAAACAAACGTGTCAGTCTTTCCAGTGTAGCCAGCCATCTCTGCTCTTTCTTTATGATTATTATCACCCAATACTTACTGTTTATGAACCCATTTTCTGCCTTCTTTTAATTCAACTGTCTCCTCACGTGCTGCATTGTTTTTTACTCCACTGTTCCTTGCTGTGTTTTTTTCTTAACTTGAACATTTCACTGCGCTTTAGTCAGTTGGTAGCCATCTCAGGTTCATTTTAAAAATACCTTGTCGCTACTGTTCTGTTTGTAACTCCAAAATGTTAAACTAATTCAAAGGAAAACTGGAGCCAAGAAATGCAAGTAGTTTGTGTTTCCTTTAAGTGAGGTTCCTACGTATGCAATTCATTTACTTTTACATATAACCTGTAATGAATTATTTAAAAGAATGCTTAATCAAACAATGTATTTAACATATTACTCAAATATTACTGAAATGTTAAATACACAACACAATCTCCATCTCATATTCGAACTGTAATGACCATTAGTGCAAAACAATGCATTTCACTGTGTGTTTCAATGTACATGTGTCAACCTTTTTATATTTTAAAAAGGTTTTCCTAACTGTAGGAAGGATATTCTCCTTTAACAAAAAAATTCTCATAGCTCTTCAGGTGACTTGGATGAATAAGTGTCAAGTTTTTAATTGGGCCAGATCTTACAGAGAGCCAGAACAGCAGTACAGGAGAGAAGCACTAGCTAGTTACAATACACATATCAGCACATTCCAGGCATCTGATCCTTTGTGCACTACAACCTGGAATTGTGAAACTTGCTGGAGGTCACATATTAGTCCTCTGTTATCCTGCTCTGCCACCGGACACAGCATTAAATCCAATCGTGCCAGTACAGTATCAAGTTGAGGAGCTGATACCATTTATATCTGTTTACCTCCAATCTGGTACTGTTAGCACTGTCCAATAAATTAGACATATTACAATTGTACATTATTATCTCTGATCATTAGAAACAACTGAACCAGAATCAGGTTTAATATCAATGGCATATGTTGAGAAATTTGTTGCTTTCCAGTAGCAGTGCATACATAATTTAAAAAATCTAAAGTACAATAAGATATAGTTTAAAAATAAATAAGTAGTGATAAAAGAAAACAGAAACAAAAATATTGAGGTGCATGGGTTCGTTGTCTATTCAGAAATTTGATGGTAGAGGGGAAGAAGCTGTTTCACAAACATTGAGTGTGTATCTTCAGGTACTGTACCGGTACCACCGCCTTAATGGGAGCAATGAGAAAAGGGCATGTCCGGGGTGATGGGGTCCTTAATAATGGATGACACCTTTTTGAGGCATTGCGTTTTTAAGATGTCGTCGATGCTGGGGAGACTAGTGCCCATGAAGGCTGAGTTTACAAGTTTCTGCAGCTTTTTTTCCAATCCTGTGCTGTTACCCCTCATAACAGACATCAGTGCAACCAGTTATAGTGCTCTCCAAGGTACACGGAAAGATTCCTTTGATAGCATAGGCTATCAGAAATCCATCAAAGCTGCCTGTGAGCAGGGGCACCTTTTGCAGCACATACGTGCCTGTTTCCTTTTGTGGCCAGTTCTGTCATGTGGAGCTTCCTAGGTCACAAATCTGAGTCAGGCATAAAGAACCAATGCAAGGTCCAGCACAATCCAACCAAATATTTTAACCATATTTTTTCCACTTGCTGTTAATGGTGATTAGAAATGCAGTAAATCCTTAAATTACCCTCATTATAAGGTTTTTTTCCATGTATCTACAGAAGTATAAATAGATTCTTAAATAATAAATAAGTAACTAAGAGTGGAGAACCCATAATTTGTTATTTTTAGTGTATAATATTGACTTGTTGCACTTGACACAGCTTTTTTTTAAAATCAAAGCCTCATTCTTCATATGGTTACCAAGGCTGTACCAGACTTGATTTATGTTCACAAGATAACTGCCAATGACTTCAGTATTAGTCCATTCCCTATCAGCATGTCATCATATTTTCTTTTATACGTGCATGTAGTTATGTTGGTCCTGGAGTTTCAAGATGTAAAATAACTCCATGGCAAATGATTTAAATATTTTATTGTACCAGAGATGGTATTGTGTTGCTGCATAGGAATCGAAGAAAATTGTTATGGAGTGCTGTGTCAAGTGCTTTTAAGTTTCTGTAAAAAGGATTAGCATGTGCTAATTTGTGCATGGATTCCTTGGACAGGGATTTACTAGTTTCAGTTATGCAATTAGGAGAGATACTAACTGGAAATCAGGCAATTGTCAGAGAAGGAAATAAAACTGAATTGGCTTGTGTCTCACGTGAATTATTTTCACACACTTTTCTGCAGCTGCACTGAGATTTAATTTTGGATTCAAATTTGTTTCAGATTACTTTGTTCGTGGGAATTTTCTTCAGAACCATGCCACAAGGTCTATCTTGTTAATCTTGTTTCAGAATGCCTTTTGAAATATTTGGCATCTGGAAGAAATTCAGTGTAGTACAGAGCAAGTATTTACTGTATATGAAATAAAAAGACGATACTAGAGACACAACAGCATACAAGAAAAAATTAATATTGTTTTCAGTTTACAATCTAATCTCAACTGAAGATGTTAGAACACATGCATAACGCTGGAGGAACTCAGCAAGTCAGTTAGCATCTGTAGATTTATTTTATCTTGCTTCTTTTAAACTACTTAATTATAAATCATGTTTGATTACATTGAAATCCTTACTTTTATTTGTAAAGTTATAATTTCTAATTGCAGATTGCACATTTAACTTTTAGAACATAGAGCATTACAACACAGTAAAGGCTCTTCGTCCCACAATGTTACGCTGACCTTTTATTTAGAGATACAGGATGGTAACAAGCCACTCCATCCCATGAGCCTGCGGCACCCATTTATACCCACGTAATCAATAATCTACTAACCAGTTCATCACTTGGAATTTTAACCCATTCTGTGATCAATCTAACCCTCCCGCTACTACACAGCCCTGTGTTTGTCTATCATCCATATGGCTATTTGAGAATTTCTTAAATGTCCCTAATGTATCTGCCACTATCACTACCCCTAGCAGGGCGATCCATGCACCCACCAGAAGAGCCCTTATAGACTTAATCTATACAACTTTCTTCTTTTTTGTTTTGGTTGCTTGGTTTATAGAGAATGATAGTAATGAATGTAATGAAATGATCTGCTGAAGCTATCTTGCAAAGAGCTGCCACACTCTGGAGGCTCTCCTAATGTTTGCAGGGCTTAATGACTTGATGTGAATGTAGGAGGCATGATCAGTAAGATTGCAGATGACACAAGAATTGATGGTGTAATAGATAGTGAAGATAGTTGGATATAGTAATGATGAATGGAATTTAATTTGATAAATGTGTGGGGTGCATCTTGGGAGGGAAAATGGGACAGCAAACAAGGGGAGAGTGGTAGGGCCAGACTTGGTGGTACAACTCCATGGATCCCTCAAAGTGGCCACACAGGAAGATGGGATGGTAAAGAAGCACTATAGGATGTGTGCTTCATCAGCTGGGAAATAATATATAAGGATTGGGACATTACATGACCCCTTTAAGAAATAATGCTTAGGCGTGGAGTATTGTCTGGTTATGGTCACTGTGCAATAGGGCTGGAGATTGTGCAGAGAAGATTCACCAGGATGTTGCCTGGATTTGAGTGTTTCAGTTATAATGAGAAATTGGATGGGCTGATGTAGGGCCAGAGCAGAGAAGACCAAGCGATGACCTGGTAGATCTGTACAATACTAAGGGAATATAGATAGCATATGGTGATCCTGTGGAGTTTTTGTGAGGATCGTCACCTTGTTGTGCCTGAGATCCCAAGAGGGTTGCCATTTGGAGCTTAGCTCCTGGTAGGGTTTCCCATTATGGTAAGCTCAAGGGGGAGATTCCAGGCAAAGAACAATCCAACCAAGAACTCAATGGAGGAGCTGGCAGAAGATGATGACACATCACAATGGCAATGAAGGCAGAGGAAGACTGCATCAGTGAAGAGTCCCAGGTCCTGTACTCTATGCCAATGGACCCTCACCCCAATCTGTCAAGGACTGTGTGGTAGCTGCTCGTGCATCAGCCTCCCCGTGTTAAACGAAGTAACACATAGGCATTCTTCGTTAAGGGAATGATATACATCGTACTTGCTCTTGTGATCTAGAGGTTCATCCGTGGTCTAGAATGAAGCATAAAACTTGCTACTTACAGCTGCTTTTGTTAAGTGTTACAAAAACGAAGAATGAACAAAGGAAAGACTAAAGAAAAAGGAGTCATCATCATCTCATACTCAGACATGTACTCATCTCCTACTCACAAAATTCCACTGGTAACAATTAACCTATAGTATAGCCAGATTCAAGTAGTGTGACATCTGCTACAGAAAATCTAAGAAGAATACAGAAACAACTACCATAATTGCTGAAAAATTCACTGTACAATTACATGTATATGGGTGTATATAAAAATACAAGCAAACATAGGAAAGGTAACTAGAAGAAAAGTAACAATTCTACACCCTAATCCAACAGGTAGCTAATTTTAAAGAAATCCCACAGTGGGGAAAGACAAGGGGGCATAGGATTAGAGGCAAGTAGAAGGTTTAAAAGGGGGTCTGAGTGAAACAGTTTTTCCACACAGATGGTGACTGGAGTCTGGCTGTTCTGCCAGAGGAGGTGGAGGAGTCAAATATTCCCACATCACCATGGCAGAGTAGCGGTTAGCACACTCTATTACAGCTTGGGGCATCGGAGTTCTGAGTTCAATTCCAACATCCTCAGTAAGCAAGTTTACACGATCATTCCCGTGTGTACATGGGTTTCCTTCGGGTGCTCCGTTTTCCTCCTATGGTCTGAAGGTGTACTGGTTAGTAGTCATTGTAAATTGTCCCATGATTAGGCTAGAGTTAAACCAGTGGGTTGCTGGGTGACACAGCTCAAAGGGCTAGAAGTGCCTGTTCCATGCTGTATCTCTCAATAAAATAAATAACATTTAAGAAACATCTAGACAAATACTTGAGATACCAAGGCACAAAAGGCTATGTGCCTAAGTGGGCAAAGGAGAGGGAGATTAATTAAGATAGGTCCAACAGGAGGCATTGTTCTTTTCCTGCACTGTACAACTCTGTTGCCTAATTGATTTATCATTTAGTGAAACTCAAAACAGTTTAAGCTCTGCAGTATTCATGGGTGCCCATTTATGTGAATAAACATTTTGACCAATTCTAGGTTTGCTTTTTTATGATAAAGTTAATGAGAATGAAAAGGATATATATTTTTAATGTTTTCTTGATATCTGGCCATTACTTGCCAATGTTGATTGTTATCCTTAGCCTTGAATAGGAGGTGCTGCATAGTCTTGTAGTCCTTCAGGTAGCGATATTCCCACAGTTGGTAGGGTTGTAACAGGAATTAGATCCAGTGATATTGAGGGATGTAGAGATGGTGTATTGACCAAGGGAATCTTCAGATGATAGGGTTCATAACATCTGCTGCCTTGACCTTTCTGAAGATGGAGATTGCAGATCTGCTGTTGAATTAACCTTAGTGAGCAACAGCAGTGAGTTTTGTAATTCTTAGGATAGTGTAAACTTTAAGAGTTGGGAGGCTGTTTGAATCTAAGCAAGCAGAGAGTTCTCTATCATGTAGCTTGTAGATGATGCACCACAAGATCTCCAGCCTCTCACCTTCTCTTCTAGCCTTAGGATACCTGTGATTGCAGTTGGAATTTTGGTCATTGGCAGCCTCCCAGGGAGTTTATGGTGGGGTTGAGGTGAGGTGCTCGTAACTGGTAATGTCATAAAATCTCAGATGTAGAAGCTTGAACTCTGGTTGCATTTGGCACTTTTGCTTGGATATTGCTTGCAGCACATTGAGCATATGTCTGTGCCTCACTATATATTGTGCAAGTGGATTTTTTTTAAAATGTTAAAGATAACCTTTACTTGTCACATACTGTACATCAAAACCTACAGTGAAATGCGTCATTTGCGTCAAATCAGATCAGCGAGGATTGTACTGCACAGCCCACAAGTGTCGTCACACTTCCCGTGCCAACGTAGCATGCCTTCAACATGCTAGCTCTAACCAGTATATCATGGAATGTGGGAGGAAACTGGAGCATCTGGAGGAACCCCACACAATCATAGAGAGAATGTACAAACTCCTCACAGACAGCGGAAGGAATTGAACTTTGATCTTACTGCTGGTGCTGTAAAGTAATTGTGCTAACTGCTGCACTATAACACCACTACTGTACCATGCCATGTGTAATTGAACATTATGCACTCATCAGTGAGCAACTTCTGACCTCATTATGGTAGGGACTTATTATAGAGTAATTGAGCAATACAGCATGATTCAGGCCCTTCTGCCCATTTAGTCCATGCCAACCATGGTGCTCACCCAGGTGGTCACAACTTCCTACATTCGGCCCATATCCCTTCAAGCCCTGTCCCTCCATGTACAGTACCTATCGAAGTGCTTCATAAATGGTACTATCATACCTGCTTCAGCCAGTTTCTCTGTCAGCTCACTCATGGAAGAAGTTACTCCTTGGGTCCCTTTTAAATCTGTGCCTTCTTACTTTAAATTCGTGTCCCCTATACTTTTAGACTCCCCTACCTTTTGGGGGAAAAGACTATTACCATACACCTCATCTATGCCACTCATAATTTTATACATTCTGAAAGTTCAACCCTCATATTCCTATATTCTAAGAGATAAAACCTAGGCTGGCCAATCTCTCCCTAAAACTCAGACCCTCAAGGCCTGGCAACACCCCCATAAATCTTCTGCACTCTTTTCAGTTTAACCACATCTTTCCAATAATAGGGTGACCATGACTGTTCACAGAGCTCCAAGTACAGCCTCACATCCATCCCACAACATAAGGGAGTAAAAATCGTTGCATTATGACTTTGTCGTAATGTACAGACATGTGAATTTAAAAGTCTAATGGCTTGTGGGATGGCTGTTCTGTCATCCTGGCTTTAATGTTGTGGTACCATTTGCCAGACGGAAGCTGCTGAAGCAGTTTATGGTTGGGGTGACAGGTGTTCCCGAAGATCTTCCATGCTTCCTTTCTGCACCTGCTGCTATAAATGTCTTCAATAGGGGAGAAGTTCGTGTCCACAGATATGCTAGGCTGTACATAGCACTAGCGATCAAGGTTGGTGCACTTCCCATACCAGGTGGTGATACAGCTAGTCAGTATGCTGTAGAAGGTCTTGAGGATTTGGGAGTCCATGCCGAACTTCATGAGTCACCTGAGGTGGAAGAGATGCTGTTGTGCTCTTTTTTGCCACCACAGCCAGTGTGTGCAGTCCAGGTGAGATCTTCGCTGATGTATATACCGAGGAACCTGAAACTACTCACTCTGTCAACTGCTGAATCTGTTCCTCTTGTAATCCACGATCAGCTCTTTTGTTTTTGGATATTGAGGGAGAGGTTGTTATCTTGGCACCACTGTGTCAGGGTTTCAACCTCTCCTCTGTAGGTTGTCTTATCACCACTAGAAATAAGCCAATTAAAGTCATGTCATCTGCAGATTTGCAGCACAGTCATGGGTGTAAAGGGAGTAGACAAAGGGACTCAGAACACAACCCTAGGGGCACCAGTGTTGAGGGGCAGAGGTGAGCGAGTCCATCCTTACCACCTGTTGTCGATCTGATGGGAAGTTTAGGTTCCAGCTGCACAAAGTGGGGTGCAAGCCAAGATCTCTGAGCTTCCTGTCAAGTCTAGAGATAACTATGGTGTTGAATGCTGAACTGTGGTGCAGAAACAGCATTCTAACATATGTATCCCTCTTCTCCAGGTGTGTAAGGACAGTATGTAGTGCTGTGGCTATGGCATCTTCAGTAGGCCAGTTCCGTTGGTAGGTGGATTGTAAGGGGTTCAGCTTGGGCATTAGCGTGCTACAGTCGTAGTCTTTAACCAGTCTCTCAAAGCATTTGCTTATAATTGAAGTGAGTGCGACAGGGAGCCAATTGTTCAGGCATGCTACCTTGTTTTTTTCCGCTACAGGGACAATGATGGACGATTTGAAACAGGAGGGCACTGCAGATGGGGAGAAAGAGAGATTAAAAATGTCCGTAAACACGCCAAACAGCTGTTCAGCACACACTTTTGAGGATGCGCCCTGGGATGCCATCCAGCCCTGCTGTCTTGCGGCTGTTGATACATTGGAACGTTAAACATACCTCAGCCTTGGAGATGATCACGGTGCAGGTCTTGTCGGCAGCTCTCCTTGGGGGTTCAGTCCTATCAACCTCGAATTGAGTGTAACAAACATTTAGCTCATCCAGGAGTGAGGTGGCAATGCTGGCTGTACTGCTGCGTTTCCTCTTGAAGTCCGTGATGGTGTGCAGTCCTTGCCATATGCTGCATGTGTCATTGTCGCAGAGCTGTGATTGGATTTTGTCCCTGTGTTGCCGTTTTGCCACTTTGATGGCTGTATGTAAATCATAGAGTTATCTCTTGAGCTCCTGTTGGTCTCCAGAGGCAAAGGCTTTATCCCTTGCACTGAGAGCAACACGTTGAACTATTTATCCAAGATTTGGGTAGACCCTAACTGATTTTTGGAGAATAATGTCTTTGATGCACTTCCAAATGAAGCTTGTGACCACCTCCATGTATTCGGAGATGTTCTCAGCTCGAAATACCTCCCAGGTGATGGTATCAAAGCAATCTTGTAATATTGAGTCTGATTGGTTGGACCAGCAATGGATGGTTTTCACTATGGCCGCTTCCTGTTTCAGTTTTTGCCTGTAGGCAGACAAGAGCAAGATGGAGGAATGGTCAGACTTTCCAATCAGAGGGGAGAGAAGTGTTTTGTAGGCATTGTGGACGGGAGAGTAGCAGTGGTTGAGTATGCTCCCTCTCCGTGTGCTCACCTCGATGCGTTGGCAGAACTTTGGGTAAGCTCTAGCCAGCGATGCTTGGTTAAAGTCTCCAGCAATGATGAAAGGAGGCTCTGGGTGTGTGATTTTGTGGATATTGATGTTCAAAGTTCATTGAGAGCCAGGTTGATATCAGCCTGTGGTGGGATGTACAGGGCTGTAATATTAACAGATGTGAACTTTCTAGGCAGCCAGAAAGGTCAACATAGCAGCATAAGGTATTCTAGATCTGGAGAGCAAAATAATTTGAAGTTGTGCGCTGTGATGCAGACCGTTAATATACTCTCCACCAAATGTATATAGAAGTTTGTCAAAGTTTTAGATGTCATGCTGAATCTTCAAAAATTTCCATGGAAGTAGAGGCGCTGCCCTGCTTCTTCATAATTTCACCTACGTGCTGGGCCCAGGACAGGTCCTCTGAAATGATAACTCCAAAGCTGCTAATCCTCTGATCCTCCAATGATGACTGGCTCATGGACCTCTGGTTTCCTTCTCCTAAAGTCAATAATTAGCTCTTTGAAATGTTACAACTGAACCCACATCCATTGCTTCCATTGGCAGCTCATTCCACACTCACATCACATACGAGTGAAGAAGTTCCCCAGCAGGTTCCCCTTAAATATATCATCTTTCATCTTTTACCCTATTCCTTTCAACACAAGAGATTTTGCAGATGCTGGAAATCCAGAGTAACACACAGAAAATGTTGCAGGAACTCAACAGGTCAGACAGCATCTATGAAAAGGGATAAACAGTCGACATTTCAGGCTTCATCAGGTCCTGTAGATTACCTATACTTATGACTTCCAGTTCTAGTGTCAACCAACCTAAGCAGAAAAAGCCTATGTTCATTTACCCTATCCATTATAAATTTGTATACCTCAATAAGATCTCGCCTCATTCTCCTACACTCTCGGGATTAGAGTCCTAGCCTATTCAACCTTTTAACTCTCTTGAGCATTTGTATTAGGTTTCCAGCTTTTTTGATTTTCAGTTATGGACTAATTAGCTGATTGGATTCATCCTACTTTTTATGAACAGTAGATATGTAAAACAACAGTCCATTATTGGATAATCCATTTGCATTATACTCTGCTCACAGTGGTTCAAAGGATGAATTGAAATGGTTGAAGACTAGTTCCTGTGATCATGGCAGTCTCAGGAGAGAGCAAAAATAGATCAGCGATTCAGCACTTAGCTAAAGATAATTGTGAATGCTTCAGTGCTGTCATACTGATTTTATACCTCGAGGCATGAAGTAAAGAAGCAACAAAAAAAAATATTCTTTATAGACCATCTTTCACAGACTCAGTACATCTCAGCCAACAGTGGCACAGGAAGTAGAACCACCACTGCCTTTTCAATTTACACATTGCTATCGCTGTGTGGGTCTCCCAGGTTGCACTGGTTTTCTCCCACATCTCAAACACGTGTTGGTTGGTAGGTTAATTGGTAAATCAAACTGGTTATAGTATTGTCACTTGTACCAAGGTACAGTGAAAGTCTTTATCTTGCATGCCATCCATACACATCATTTCATCAAGTCAGTACATTATGGTAATACAACAGAAAAGTCAAAGTATATTTATTATTTAAATGTTATCTTGAAGTTCATTTTCTTTGCAGACATTTACAGGAAAATAAAGAAATACAATAGAAATTTCTGAAAAAAATTATATATAAAGACTGACAAACACAATGTGCAAAAGAAGACAAATTGTGCAAATAAAAAATGAAAAGAACTGAGAACATACGTTGTAGAATTCTTGAGAGTGAGTTTGTAGGTGTGGAATCAATTCAGTGTTTTGGTGATTGAATTTATTTAGTCTGGTTCAGGAGCTTGATGGTTCTAGGGTAATAACTGTACCTGAACCTAATGGCTTTTGTATCTCCTGCCTAATGGCAGTAGTGAGAAGAGAGCATGGCCTGGATGGTGGGGTTCCTTGATGATGGATGCTGCTTTCTTGTGGCAGTGCTCCTTATAAATATGCTCAGTGGTTGCGAGGGTTTTTGTCTGTGATTCTTTGGACATAATCCATCAATTTCTGTAGCCTTTTCTGATTCTGGGCATTGATGTTTCAGTACCAAGCCATGATGCAACCAGCCAGGTTATTCTCCACTTTATATCTATAGAAGTTTGAATCGTGGTCTGATCAGGGACAGTCAGCATGGCTTTATGAAGGGCAGATCGTGTCTAACAAGCCTGATAGAGTTCTTTGAGGAGGTGACCAGGCATATAGATGAGGGTAGTGCAGTGGATGTGATCTACATGGATTTTAGTAAGGCATTTGACAAGGTTCTATACGGTAGGCTTATTCAGAAAGTCAGAAGGCATGGGATCCAGGGAAGTTTGGCCAAGTGGATTCAGAATTGGCTTGCTTGCAGAAGGAAGGTTGTGACTAATGATTTCCCACATGGATCAATTCTGGGACCTCTACTGTTTGTGATTTTTATAAATGACCTGGATGTGGGGGTAGAAGGATGGGTTGGCAAGTTTGCAGATGACACAAAGGTTGGTGGTGTTGTGGATAGTGTTGAGGATTGTTGAAGATTGCAGAGAGACATTGATAGGATGCAGAAGTGGGCTGAGAAGTGGCAGATGAAGTTAAACCTGGAGAAGTATGAGGTGGTACACTTTGGAAGGACAAACTCCAAGACAGAGTACAAAGTAAATGGCAGGATACTTGATAGTGTGGAGGAGCAGAGGGATCTGGGGGTACATGTCCATAGATCCCTGAAAGTTGCCTCACAGGTTGATAGGGTAGTTAAGAAAGCTTATGGGGTTTTAACTTTCATAAGTCGAGGGATAGAGTTTAAGAGTCGCGAGGTAATGATGCAGCCCTATAAAACTCTGGTTAGGCCACACTTGGAGTACTGTGTCCAGTTCTGGTCGCCTCACTATAGGAAGGATGTGGAAGCATTGGAAAGGGTACAGAGGAGATTTACCAGGATGCTGCCTGGTTTAGAGAGTATGCATTATGATCAGAGATTAAGGGAGCTAGGGCTTTACTCTTTGGAGAGAAGGAGGATGAGAGGAGACATGATAGAGGTATATAAGATATTAAGAGGGATAGATAGAGTGGACAGCCAGCACCTCTTCCCCAGGGCACCACTGCTCAATACAAGAGGACATGGCTTTAAGGTAAGGGGGTGGGAAGTTCAAGGGGGATATTAGAGGAAGGTTTTTTTACTCAGAGAGTGGTTGGTGTGTGGAATGCACTGCCTGAGTCAGTGGTGGAGGCAGATACACTAGTGAAATGTAAGAGACTACTAGACAGGTATAAGGAGGAATTTAAGGTGGGGGAAATATGGGAAGCAGAGTTTAAGGGTCGGCACAACATTGTGGTTCGAAGGGCCTGTACTGTGCTGTACTATTCAATGTTCTGTGTAATTGTAATGGGTGATTGATAGTTAATGCTAGTGGGCCAAAGGCATGTTTCTGTACTCTATATCCCTCTGCGACTCTGTTATCTCAAAATATTTAGTAACCAACCTAAAGATTTATGTTAAGAAGTGGGATGTTTGGAGGAGATCTGAGGAATATACTACCTGAGGAGGTGGTGAAGGCAAATACTCTTATTGCATTCAAGGAGCATCCAGGCATGTACTTGAATTGCTGGGGTATGGATGTTATGCAGGTAAACGTGATTGATGTAGATAGAAACATAGAAAAACATACAGCACAATAATCGGTGTCTTGACCTCCACAGCCATCTGTGGCAATGGATTCCACAGATTCACTACCTTCTGGCTAAAGAAATTCCTCCTCATCTCTGTTCTAAATGGACATTATTCTGAGGATGTCTCGTCTGGTCCGAGCCTCACCTTTGATAGGAAACATCCTCTGCACATCCACTCTTATCCAGGCCTTTCAATACTTGATAAGTTTCAATGAAATCCACCCCCCCCCCCCCCCCACCATTCTTCTAAACTCCAGTAAGTACAGGTGCAGAGCCATCAAATGCTTCTCAAAGGTAACCCTTTCATTCTTGGGAGCATTCTCATGAACCTCCTCTGGACCCTTTACAATGCCAGCACATCTTTTCTTAGACAAGAGACCTAAAACTGTTTACAGTACTCCCAAGTTCTTGCAATCGTTCTGCAGAGTAATATTTTGAAAAATTGACGATGGCCTTTTATGTTTAGGTTATGGTGCACCATATGGATACAGTGCTGCTGCCCCGGCTTATGGTATGTATGCTGTCATATTTGACTGTGAACTGTAATATCATTTGCTTAGTGCCTTAATCTTGAACATGTATATCTCTGCTTAACATAGAGATATAGATGTATATGTGAACATTGGCAACCCTTTGAGTACTGTTTGCCCTTTTCCTACTTCATCTTTTCTGTGGATAATCAAACCTCAAATGCAGAAATATTTCAAGTTTCCTATCCTTCCCTGTCCTTTTTAATATTTTTCTAGGTTGTAACATTGAGCACACAAATTATTATATGAATTCAGTCATTTAATACTTTTGTTCCAAAATATATTGCAGTCTATTACCTAACGTACTCTGGGTTCAGTGTTACATTGAATTAAAACACAAAGTTGTTTTAGTTTTTAAATAATGACTAATTAATTTTGATTTGCATGTTCTTAAAAAAAATTCCAGTTGACATTTATAGAACACAGTAGAAGAAATCAGCATTATCTTGTAGTTCTTCTCATGATTGAAGACTCACTTGCTAAAGTGTTGCCCAAATGTAATGGGAGTAATTGTGAATTTGCTTATCCCCTTCCATACCCAGATATATATTTTATTAAATGTAATCCCAGTGCTTCTGGCCATTAGAATCTCTATTCAAAGCATTCTGCACTGCCAGAAAGTGACAAAAAGAGAGAATTCACTACTGCAATTACTCTTTTTCATGTGGTTTTAAACAGATCTAATTTAAAAGTTGCCAATGTAAAATGACCCTGAATAGATACAGTATAAACGACTGAATTTTAATTCTGATAATACTGAATAATATTCCAAATTCATATCTGTTTAAATGGAAGTTATTGTGACAGAAGATTGAAGATGATTTTGAAACATTAGGAGTCACATTAAAATGGTGCATCTTTCAAATACACTGTGAGTTGCAGAAATTTAGCTTTAAAATTTAAATAAACCCTCAGGTTTAATTAATTAGTAACAGGACAACTGGAACGTCAATACATTTCTGCCCATCTGATAGTTGACTCCCTGGCAGTTTGTCTATTCATGACAACTGATTTGCTTGATAAAATAGGTGATTGTAAAAATGTCTTATCTCATTAATTTTGCCTATAACTGAAATGAATGTATCCCTACCCTGTCAGTTTTATTGCATTATTTCAAATTTTCTTCGCAAGCTTTCAAAATTTACCTGATTGTTATTAGTTTTAACTGAGATAAGGCTAAAATGAGTGAACTTAAATGATTTAAATCTGACAGTGTAAAAGCATTGAAAGCAAATATCCCTATTAGTATATTCTCATCTAGTGAATCAAAATCTTAGAGATTCCTTTAACTTATGTTTTCCTGGTACATGCAAAGAAAACCAGCCTGAATTTGAAATTTAACAATTACAGTGGATTCTGGTTAATAGGGATGCATCGGAACCAGTAAATTTTAGCCCAGTTAGCTGAAGTTTCATGGAAATAGTTAAATAGACAAGCTACCATTTAACTGAGTAACAAATTATGTATTTAAACAAAATATAGAACAAATTAGAACACTACCGATACTACTACAGTACACTAAAACAGTGTATTACTTCTTAATAGTTATTGATGGAGGAATTCATCCAGTGTATGTTGTCACTTTCTTTTGATTGATGGTAAATGAACAAAATCAATGCAGATTCCTAGTGTATATAATAGGCAAATAGGCAATGCTTTCAACGATTGCATCCTCCAAGTCTTCATTTTGATTGTAGCATTTCTAGATGATTGTTGATACCTTCAAGTTCTATGTAGTATCTAACTCGTTGAAGAAGTGAAATTGTTTCATTTTCACTCCCAGCCATTTCTGGCATCTCCAAGCCGGAATGTTTGAAACCGCAGTGAGCAAAACAGTTCCAATTTGTCTTGCTGCTTATTTCTCACTATCAGTGACAAATATCACTGCTTTTCAAACACAAGTACATGCAATTGACACTATTTAGAATTTGTTTGCTCAAAGCATGGTGTAGTGTCTAATGTCCACATAAATGCACGAGACTCACACTAGTTAGAAACTCCTAGCCAATAGTCTCCTGTCCCAGTTAAAATGTCATCAAGTCCTAAATAAAGGAAGAGATTCCCTCCTATTTTCTCAATTAGGTTTTGTTCTTTAAGAGCTGTCCTAAATAAGCAGCTGGCTCGATTAACCAATAGCCCAATTAACCAAAATCCACTGGTATTTTCAAAGTACTCTTTCAATGACCAGCTAAACTTTAAAAGGTAAAGAGCTAGTTCTAATAAGAATATGCAGCTAATATCAAGCAACCTTAGACCATACATACATTTATTTTCTATTATAACTCATACTTAATTTATTTCTAAATGATAGTACATTACTGGCAAATTTCCTTAACTTACTAAAATAAGCTTGTTTTAATCACAGAAACTTGCACCATGCTGTTGCTTTGAATGAGTCTTATGTGCAAATGGTGACAAGCAAATGCAAGATTTATTTGGAGCCTTGACTGCACATAGGAGCAGTTTAAGTATCATTTCAGTTCCAAATATAAATCTGCAAAGTTTGCTGTTACAGTCACAGTTGGCATGTGTTTGAAATATCCCACCTGATATGTTCCTAAAATCATTCGTGAACACTAAATTCAGTGTGCAACAACATTCACCTGGGTCAAAATTAGTATTTTCCACAACAAAGAAATCATTGTCATCATTTCTCACATAAAGACTCTGTGTTTCTGTAGTGTCTAGATATGACGCAAAAGAATATTGGACACGGCTGTTTCCTTGGCTGTAGGTTCAAAGTGTCTTAATGCCTTTGTCAGCTGTTGCATGTTGGGAAATTGCACTTCAGTCACCTGGTGCTGTTAAAACACCTACTGTTGCTGCTTTGTGATTTCTAATGAAGATTAAAATTGAGAATAAGAAATCTGTCTGGATTATATAGAGGCCACAAGAACTTAGTATTCAAACATTAATTAACAACCCATAGATCTTTCCAGATATGCTGTTCAAATGAACTGCTAAATAATTTTTTCCTGTGGATGGCATAAAATGTGAACCTGTCTTTCTGAAGGATAGAAAGCAGGATGCTGTGAAGTCTTTACTGAATATCAATTGACGCAAAGCTGTGGTAGCATCTGTTTGCTGTCGACATCAGGCAAGCACATGGCTCAAAATTATAACTTCCTGCAAACAGGTTGATAAAGACATTTGGGTGTAACAATTAACACTCAAGACTACCACAAATTGTGCACATTGAAATTATTTACTTTAAATCTTTTCCTTGTTCCCTGTACCAACCATTATTGATCAAAAATCTGACATTATATTTCATTAACATACAGATATTGTTTTGAGGCATGAGTATTTAATAGACAACTTTGAGTTAGGAGTTGTGGCAGGGTGGCATGGGGGTTCAGTGGGTAGTGTTGAAACAGTTTTGCCAGTGTAGTAAATATGGATTAAATAGATGCCTCAATTATATTACCTGTGCAAAATTGATCGACACTAATTATTTTCTTTTAATCTTTAATGTAGGTTTCTTCCCTCCTTTAATGATGCTAATTCCACTATGCCCAGTTCTATCCCTAATAATTTATTCTGTAAATAAAATGAAGTGTATGTTCGACACATAAAGTATCACCTTAATTTGTAGTATGTAAGTCACAGGATTGTTTCCACTATTTACATCTTAACACAAAATATATGGGGCCGATGTGAATAAAAATGGAAGTTTCTCACACGCTTGATTAAGATTATTGCAGATGATACATGTAAAGAAAAATAAATAAATTGAATGGCCAATCTGCAAAGATCTATGGTAACAGAACCTTATATTCTTAAGTCAATTTAATGGACCATTAAACTTATTTGGGGTCCTTTCGTTTCTTCTCTCTATAGGTTTGCCAGGCAAGAGAATGCTTCTGTTCCCAGTTATGAAAATTCCAACATATCCTGTTCCCCTTTACTCCTTTTTCAGCTAATTACTGTATTAGAAGCATAATAATAGCAAAAACAGAAAGCAAACATTAGGAGGAAAAAAAGTTGCTTTTTTTTAATTAAATTTCTTTTGAAAATGCTGTATGAAGCAAATTATTTGTAAAATAATTTTCCTATCTTTTTGATTTTAACAAAAAGGCTTAGTTCATTAAAACTTGAAAATGTACTGTGAAATGTTACCTCATTCTCAGAATTTAACTTAATCCAGCCTCTGTGGTAGAAAGTAATAAAATTAAAAAAAAAAAAAACCTCACCAACATTTAATTGAAGTATCATAGCTTCTGAAGAATTTTATGGAAGCTTATTTGTGAAGGATGTATAGATTATAGATCTTTGTTCACAAATAAACATTTTCTGTTTCAGAATCAGCCAGCGTATTGCTTGTTTTATAAATCTCTCTTATGTAGTAAAGCCTTAACCCAGTATTGTGCATATGCTCTGTACTGGCCATCATTTGTGTAATAAATGTTACATTCCTTACGCAAATTTTGTAGTCTGAATTAAGTTTTCAAAAATTTTATTTGGTTGTTGGGAAAGCTAGGCCAAATGAATTATAATGTTTTATACAAATGATGGAAGCTGCAAATGAGCTAATATGCCTACAGCTTTCTTAAGATATTGGTATAAAGCATGTGTGCTAAAATTGGCTTAAGGCTGCCTTGCCTCCATAATCTCATATATTTGGTTCTTGTGGCCTTTTTTTTTGTAAGTTACCTGAGATGCACCTTAACTCTCCATGACTTGCTTCTAGGTAGACAGGTCTTTTTTAATTAATGAACTGCATTACAAAATAAACCACAAAAAATCTTTGCTATGGATCTTTTTCCCACTGCACTAAACGAAGAATCTAAAGCAGCAACAAGGTCCCCCATGGATACTCGCTACTTAATTGTCCCAATTCTTGTTGAGTGCTGCTATTTTTTTTAAAAAGTGACACGTTTCACCCACGGGCCATCATCCTTTCATTATTGTCAAGCCTAACAGAAATTCAGATGCTTGTGTTTATATATAAGTGTTAACCAACATTTATTACCCCAACATCCTTGTGTATATGCATGCCTGCTGTGGAAATGATTATGCCACTTTTGTAGGTTATTTTTAAATCATCCTCAATCACATCACTTTCTTCCCAAGATTAAGGTACCAATCAGTTTCTTTCCAGTTAATACTTGAGAAGGACACCTTCCTTTAAAATCTTGTATGTTGAACTGTGTTTTAAAGATGGAATCCAATGATAGCAATTTATCAAAGCCTGAGTTAACTCTAATTGACTGGTATTGAACAAGGGGATTGAAAGCTTTGAGTGGATATGAAGCATTGTATTTCTCACCCAAACTTTCTACTAATACATCCTTGAAAGATTATTGTGTATTTTTACATTATAAACAGTATCTCAAAATGTGGCACTTAGATGATTTGTAAAATAAACAATTAGAAAGCTATAAAGCATAAGAAGAAATTAATTGGCCTTTCATACCTGTGAGGAGCTTCTCAATTAGTCCATTCTCAGAATCCGATTTATTATCACTGACATACAGTATGTCATCAAATTTGTTATTTGTTGTTTTATGGCAGCAGAACAGTGCAATACATAAAATATACTAAAAATTACTATTGTGTGTGTGTGTGTGTGTGTGTATATATATATATACACTGCTATAGTGCAAAAGAGAAAGCAAATATAGTGAGGTATTTTTTTGTGGGTTCACGGACCGATCAGAAGTCTGATGGCAGGTGGGAAGAAGCAGATCCTGAAACACTGAGTGAGTGTCTTCAGACTCCTGTACTTCCTCCCTGATGGTAGTAACGAGAAGAGACTATTTTCCGAAGCTTGGCAGTTTCCACAAGTATTGATCCACTTCTCCTGTGAAGAATATCAAATTCACTTTCATCACCCTTTTAATGCACAGCAGACTGTCATAACATGCATTGTTTTGTTTAAAATTTCTCTTTACCTCCAGGTCTTTTGCTTTAGAGTTGTGTCCTCTGGTTGTTGATTTTTTGGCCAAGATATATTTTTTTTGCTAAACTACTTCCTCAAAACTTTTCATGATTTTCCTCTAACCTTACTGTGGTAAAGTCCCGATTACTGGTCGTGGTCTAGTAAATCTCCTTGAGAGCAATGGAATGGACATTTTAACCTTACCATGGTAAAGCCCCCATTATAGCTAGTGTTCTTGTAAATCTTGAGAGCAAAGTAATGGACATTTTTACTGCTGGATTTTTTTTGCCATTCAATTATTTTCTGGCTGTTATCGAAATTTCATCCAGCCACATTGGCTCCATACCTCTCAATACATCCGGCCAGCAAAAGTCTATCACGCTCAAATTTCAAATAATTGATTTGGAGCCTATCCAGTGCCTTACAAATGTTCAGTTATTGCTTTTGTACATGTTTCTTCTTTTCATAAGGTTAAGTAATCATACATGCATTTCTAACAGTTTCTCAACATGTACATTTTCATGCATGCAGCTTAGATCTCCCCATTCCTATGTTAAAACTGTATTTATTGGTTTATATTGCATCTGCTGTGTTTGCCCATTTCACCAGCCTATGTTCTTATGACATCTGTCACTGTCTATTCCACCGTTTATTTATTTTTAGAATTTTATTGAGATACAGTGCGAAACAAGCACTTCCAGCCCTTCGAGCCTCTCTACCCACCAATCCCCCAGTTTAATCCGAGCCTAATCACGAGACAATTTGCAATGACTAATTAATCTATCAAACGGTACATCTTTGGATTGTGGGAGGAAACCAGGGAAATCTGTAGGGAACCCAAGCAGTCACAGGGAGAATGTACAAACTCCTGAAAGGCAGTGGCGGGAATTGAACCCAGAGTGCCTGTATTGTAAAACATTGTGCTAACCACTATGCTACTTACTCCACTTTTTTTTGTATCATATACAAACTTTAAAATTTTGCACCTTGTTCCCAGATCTAGCTCATCATACCAACCCCTGAGTGGCACTACTAACCTGAAACAACTTCGTGTAAACCTTTTTTTTTGTTTCTTACCTAACCTACCCTTCAATCCCATGGGCCACCATTTGGAAAGTAAATCATTATAAATAGACACAAGAGAATGCAGTTGCTGGAAATCTACAGCAACACACAGAATGCTGGAGAAACTCCGGCAGCACCTATGGAGGGGAATGAACAGTTAACATTTCAGACTGTTCATGTCCCTCTGTATATTCAAAGTACATTTATTATCAAAACAAGTATGCTGTATACAACCCTGAGATTCGTCTTCCCCACAGACAGGCACGAAACAAAAAAATACCATGGAAATCGTTCAAAAATAAACATCAACTACACCCCCCACGCAAAAAAATTGCACAAACAGCAACAAAAAAACAAGCAAAGAACAGAATATAAAACACAAAATTGAAAGAGTCCAGGTATATTCAGTTCAGTTCATTATCTGCAGGCCACCCTTATCAAAAATAGTAACAAAAAAAAAGTGACCGGAAACACATTATAACATGAAACACAGAGACCAATGCACAAACCGCTGAATTCCTCCAGCATTTTGTCTGTATACAAATAGGTATTTATTTTATAAGACAAGTTCCACTTCTCTCCTAAATCTGTAACTAATCTGTAATCCCTCTGTAAAATGAAAATTAAATTACATTAACACACACAAATACTGGAGGAACTCAGCAGGTCAAGCAGCATCTATGGAGAGGAATAAACAGTCAACTGGTCCTGATGAAGGGTCTCAACCCGAAACGTCAACTGCTTATTCCTTTCCATAGATGCTAACTTCCTGCTGAGTTCCTCCAGTGGTCTGTGGATTTCCACCATTTGCTGAATCTCTTGTGTTTATAATTAATGAGATTGTTGCCAATAGTAATACCTTAAAGCATTACTGTCTGACAGGGCACTTAATGTGGAGGCTTCACAACACTGCCATTGCAAGCTGATGTTGGCTCTTGACATTTGAATGCTGCCAGTAACACGGTATTGAATTTTCATCAGTTGTCAGCCTGCCATTTGCAAATCCTTTTGTTGCCTGCATTCAGCAAGACTGCAACCTATAAAACTATATCAAATGTGTTCAAAATTAACTTGCTGAAGGCAGAATATTTAAGCAATGGATCAAGTCACCAGACTCAAAACTGTTACTTTCTCCAAGCTGTAAGGCCGATAAACACCTCCTCCCACTAACCCACCCCACCACACCCCCAACCACCCCTGCTTTATCAGTTCTCATCAGAGTCACCTTATGTACAGACACCCCTGTGCCTAGCATCACTTTATGGACATACAATCAATGCATATAACCTATCTTATATTTATTGTGTTTTTATTATTATTGTGTTCTTTATCTTAATGTGTTTTTTAATGCTGCATCAGATCCGGAGTAACAATTATTTCGTTCTCCTTTACACTTTTGTACTGGAAGTGATATACAGCAATCTTGAAGTCCTCATGAGGAGGGATTTCCATTGTTCAACCTGATGGGGAGTACAGGAAAATGCTGTATTATGTCTGCACTGTAGAAAACAGTATTATCAAGCATTTAACATGTAAAAAATGATTGGCTGTAGCTTACTGACAGGATTGCTTCAAACAAAGATGCTTCAATGAACAGAGAATAGGATGGATGGAGAAAACAAAGGAAATGTGATGGGTGTAAATCAGGAAAGAGTGTGAAGCTTTTAATTATAGCTGTTCTGTCTGCAGAAAATGTAAACAGGAGATGTGTGAAAATAGAGGGACAAAAAGTATTTAAAAAACACAAGATTCTGCCAATGCTGAAACTCTTGAGCAACACAAACAAAATGTTTGAGGAACTCTGCAGTCTCAGCCCGAAATGCATCTATGGAGGGGAATAAACAGTCGACATTTCGGGCTGACACTGGAAGTGAAAGGGGCTGAAGCCAGAATAAGGTGGGTGGAGGGAAAGGAGTAAAGGGAAGAGGGTTGGAAATTACCAAAAGATGGAGAAATTGATGTTCATGTCACCAAGTTGGAGGATACCCAGTTGGAGTATGAGATGTTGTGTCTCCTCTTTGAGTTTTGCCTCATTGTGACAGACAACTTTGTTTGGGAATGGGAAGTCAACTTGAAAGACGTGCCACTGGGAAATCCTGCATTTTGAGGCAGAGCAAAGGTGCTTGACAAAGCAGTCCCTGAATCTGCATCAGATCTCCCGATGTGAGGAGACAACAATGGGAGCACTAGGTGCAATAGGTGACCCTGACAGATTCACAGGTGAAGTGTTGCCTCATCTGAAGGACTGTTTGGGGCCCTGAATGGTGATGAGGGTGGCAGTGTGGGACAGGCGTAGAACTTGTCGTGTTCGAAAAGATATGTGTCTGGAGGGAAATCAGTGGGGAGGGATGAGTAGGCAAGGGAGTCACGTGGAGAGTGATCCCTGCAGAAAGCAGAGTGGTGGGGAGGGGGAGATGTGCTTAGTGATAGGATCCTGTTTTGTGTCTGTTGCACAAAATATGATGCTGGCATAGCAAGGCACAAAACATTGCCTTAGTTGAAAAGCTGCTATGAGAGAGATTGTCAGAAATACTTCACAGATCAAGCATCATCTCTGGAGTGAGAAAAACAAGGCATAATGTTGTAGACCTTTCATCATAGCTGGCCAATTCTGGTACTAACAAGGTCTATAAACACAAGGATGTGACGGTGAGGCTTTATGAGGCATTGGTCAGTCCGCATGGCGTACTGTGAGCGGTTTTAGGCCTCGGAAAGATGGCATCCATCATCAAGGAGTCCCATCACCCAGGACATGCCCTCTTCTTGTTGCTTCCATAAAGGAGGAGACAGACATACTTTATTGGTCCCAAGGGAAATTGGGTTTCGTTACAGTCGCACCAACCAAGAATAGTGTAGAAATATAGCAATATAAAACCATAAATAATTAAATAAAAACAGGTTAATTATTCCAAGTGGAAATAAGTCCAGGACCAGCCTATTGGCTCAAGGTGTCTGACACTCCGAGGGAGGAGTTGTAAAGTTTGATGGCCACAGGCAGGAATGACTTCCTATGATGCTCAGTGTTGCATCTCGTTGGAATGAGTCTCTGGCTGAACGTACTCCTGTGCCTAACCAGTACATTATGGAGTGGATGGGAGACATTGTCCAAGATGGCATGCAACTTGGACAGCATCCTCTTTTCAGACACCACCGTCAGAGTCCAGTTCCACCCCCACAACATCACTGGCCTTACGAATGAGTTTGTTGATTCTGTTGGTGTCTGCTACCCTCAGCCTGCTGCCCCAGCACACAACAGCAAACACGATAGCACTGGCCACCACAGACTCGTAGAACATCCTCAGCATCATCCGGCAGATGTTAAAGGACCTCATTCTCCTCAGGAAGTAAAGACGGCTCTGACCCTTCTTGTAGACAGCCTCAGTGTTCTTTGACCAGTCCAGTTTATTGTCCATTCGTATCCCCAGGTATTTGTAATCCTCCACCATGTCCACACTGACCCCTTGGATGGAAACAGGGGTCACCGGTGCCTTAGCCCTCCTCAGATCCACCACCAGCTCCTTAGTCTTTTTCACATTAAGGAGGTACAGGAGCCTGAAGACATGCACTCAGCATTTCAGAACAGCTTCTTCCCCTCCACCATCAGATTTCTGAATGGACAATGAGCCCATCTACACTATTCTCACTATTTTTTTATTTTTTTCTCTCTCTCTTTTTGCAGCACAAATAAACAGTGTGTATGTATGTGTGTGAATCATTCTGTCAGAAACCTCAAAGCAGGTGGTCATGGTAGAACAGACAGTTTCTTGGGAAGATCAGATTTAGAATGCGTTTGAGCATAGGAAATCCAAATGGGGGAGCTGGTAGAGCAGTGCCAGGGAGGGGTGGAGGGCACGATTGAGCCTATAGAAGTGGGTGTATCAGTTTTATTAGTTGCTTGTTGTGCGGAACCTATTCCTTCCTTGGAGCTGCAAAGAGAAGAACCATCAGGACCATTGCAGAGGCTGCTGAGCGAGCCTCCAGATGGCTGTGGATCAAGAGGTGTGACCCATGGACCAATATATATATAAAGCTAGCATGCCTAACACTTTGCACAGTACTGTAGTAATTTTATGTATTCCTCTGTACTACTGCTGCAAAAGAAAGCAAATTTCATGACATGTGTAAGTGATGGTAAATCTGATTCTGACATGGGTCTCTATTGGGGACTGAGAGTTGGAAGGGGGCAATAGACAGTAGGTGCAGGAGTAGGCCATTTGGCCCTTCTAGCCAGCACCGCCATTCACTGTGATCATGGCTGATCATACACAATCAGTACCCCGTTCCTGCCCTCTCCCCATATCCCTTGACCCCGCTATCTATAAGAGCTCTATCTAACTCTCTCTTGAATTCATCCAGAGACTTGGCCTCCACTGCCTTCTGGGGCAGAGCATTCCACATATCCACCACTCTCTGGGTGAAAAAGTTTTTCCGCATCTCTGTTCTAAATGGCCTACCCCTTATTCTTAAACTGTGGCCTCTCATTCTGGACTCACCCATCAGTGGGAATATGCTTCCTGCCTCCAGTGTGTCCAATCCCTTAATAATCTTATATGTTTCAATCAGATCCCCTCTCATCCTTCTAAATTCCAGTGTATACAAGCCCAGTCGCTCCAATCTTTCAACATATGACAGTCCCGCCATTCCAGGAATTAACCTTGTGAACCTATGCTGCACTCCCTCAATAGCAAGAATGTCCTTCCTCAAATTTGGAGGCCAAAACTGCACACAATACTCCAGGTGTGGTCTCACCAGGGCCCTGTACAGCTGCAGAAGGACCTCTTTACTCCTATACTCAATTCCGCATGTTATAAAAGCCAGCATGCCATTAGCTTTCTTCACTGCCTGCTGTACCTGCATGCTTGCTTTCATTGACTGATGTACAAGAACACCTAGATCTCGTTGTGCTTCCCCTTTTCCTATCTTGACTCCATTTAGATAGTAATCTGCCTTCCTGTTCTTGCCACCAAAGTGGATAACCTCACATTTATCCACATTAAACTGCATCTGCCATACATTTGCCCACTCACCCAACCTGTCCAAGTCACCCTGCATTCTCATAACATCCTCCTGACATTTCACACTGCCACCCAGCTTTGTTTCATCAGCAAATTTGCTAATGTTACTTTTAATCCCTTCATCTAAATCATTAATGTATATTGTAAACAGCTGCGGTCCCAGCACCGAACCTTGCAGTACCCCACTGGTCACAGCCTGCCATTCCGAAAGGGACCCGTTAATCACTACTCTTTGTTTCCTGTCAGCCAGCCAATTTTCAATCCATGTCAGTACTCTGCCCCCAATTCCATGTGCCCTAATTTTGCCCACTAATCTCCTGTGTGGGACTTTATCAAAAGCTTTCTGGAAGTCCAGGTACACTACATCCACTGGCTCTCCCTTGTCCATTTTCATAGTTACATCCTCAAAAAACTCCAGAAGATTAGTCAAGCATGATTTTCCCTTCATAAATCCATGCTGACTCGGACTGATCCTTCTACTGCTATCCAAATGTGTCGTAATTTCATCTTTTATAATTGACTCTAGCATCTTTCCCACCACTGACGTCAGGCTAACCAGTCTATAATTCCCTGTTTTCTCTGTCCCTCCTTTCTTGAAAAGTGGGACAACATTAGCCACCCTCCAGTCAGCAGGAACTGTTCCTGAATCTATAGAACATTGGGAAATGATTACCAATGCATCCACGATTTCTAGAGCCACCTCTTTAAGTACCCTGGGATGCAGACCATCAGGTCCTGGGGACTTATCAGCCTTCAGACTCAACAGTCTATCCAACACCGTTTCTTGCCTAATATAAATTTCCTTCAGTTCATCCTTTACCCTAGTTCCTTTGGCCACTGTTACATCTGGGAGATTGTTTGTGTCTTCCCTAGTGAAGGCAGATCCAAAGTACCTGTTCAACTCATCTGCCATTTCCTTGTTCCCCATAATAAATTCACCTGTTTCTGTCTTCAATGGCCCAATTTTGGTCTTAACTATTTTTTTGCTATTCACATACCTAAAGAAGCTTTTACTATCCTCCTTTATATTTTTGGCTAGTTTACCTTCGTACCTCATTTTTTCTTGGCGTATTGCCTTTTTCGTTATCTTCTGTTGCTCTTTAAAAGCTTCCCAGTCCTCCGGTTTCCCACTCATCTTTGCTATGTTATACTTCTCTTTTATTTTTATACTGCCATTTACTTCCCTCGTCAGCCACAGCCACACCTTACTCCCCTTAGGATCTTTCTTCCTCTTTGGAATGAACCGATCCTGCACCTTCTGCATTATTCCCAGAAATACCTGCCATTTTTGTTCCACTGTCTTCCCTGCTAGGGTATTGTTCCATTGAACTTTGGCCAGCTCCTCCCTCATTGCTCCATAGTTCTCTTTGTTCAACTGTAATACTGACACATCCGATTTTCCCTTCTCCTTCTCAAATTGTAGGTTAAAACATATCATATTATGGTCACTACCTCCTAATGATTCCTTTACCTCGAGGTCCCTGATCAAATCCGGTTCATTCCACAACACTAAATCTAGAATTGCCTGCTCCCTGGTAGGCTCCAGTACAAGCTGTTCAAAGAATCCATCTCGGAGGCACTCCACAAACTCCCTTTCTTGGGGTCCAGTACCATTCTGATTCTCCCAGTCTACCTGCATGTTGAAATCCCCCATGACAACTGTATCATTACCTTTGCAACATGCCAATTTTAACTCTTCATTCAACTTACACCCTACATCCAGACTGCTGTTTGGGGGCCTGTAGATAACTCCCATTAGGGTCTTTCTACCCTTAGAATTTCTCAGTTCTATCCATACTGACTCTACATCCCCAGATTCTATGTCCCCCCTCGCAAGGGACTGAATATCATTCCTCACCAACAGAGCCACCCCACCCCCTCTGCCAGTCAGCCTGTCCTTTCGATAAGATGTATATCCTTGAATATTCATTTCCCAAGCCCTGTCCGCTTGAAGCCATGTCTCAGTTATTCCCACAACATCGTACTTGCCAATTTCCAACTGAGCCTCAAGCTCATCTACTTTATTCCTTATACTTCAGGCAGGGAGAGGGGAATCCAGGTTGGGGAAAAGGGGAAGGGAGCGGGGATGGAGCAGGAAGCACTAGAGAGATATTCTCTAATGATCTATAAACCAATTGTTTGGAATCAGATCATCTTGCCTAGTGCCACAGGGCTAGGTATGTCTGCACCTTAATCACCCCCTTTCCCCACACCGCCCCGCCCCGCCACTCCTTCACTGTCACCTGTCCCACACTCCTCTCATGGCACTCCACCCTCACCATCTCCAACATCCTTTGCTCCTGCCAGATTAGCAAAATTGCTCTCCGCTCTACATTGACAAATACTGTGTGTGTGTGTATATTTCTTAATATAATTTATTGTTTTTATTATGTACTGTAATGTACTGTTGCCACAAAACAACATTTCACCATGTATGCCAGTGATATTAAACCTGATTCTGATTCCACATTGTGAGCACCAAGTGTCACGTATCCAATTGAAAGTGAAAATGAAACACTGATTCATCTGGAAGGAGTGCCCTTGGTCCCTGGATGTTGGGAAAAGGAGAGGTAAAGGGGGAAGAGTTGCATTTCAATGGAAAGTGGCATGAGATGAACAGTATGCATTGGTGGCATTGGAAGAACAAACCAGCAGATCCCAAAGGAAATGGTCTCTTTGGAATGGTGAAAAGAGGAGAACAATGGAACCCTGTCTTTGCCCTGGGTGCAAGTAGGTGGGAGAGTAAAACTGAGGAAGCAAACACGCCTCACCAAGACCCTATGGTTAAGGAAAAATAAAGACATCTTCAAAGTTATATTAAAAGTAAATATTATTGCCAAAATTTGTATATGTCACCATATACATATCATATTCTCTCATATGGTAACACCAAGGAATTTCAAGTTACTGACCTTCTGAACCTCCCATCCCCGAATGAGGACTGGCTCTTGGACCTCTGGCTTCTTCCTCCTGTAGACAGTAATCACCTCATAACTACAGCTTTTGTAAATGCTGTAATACTCAACAAATCCAGAATAAAGATAAATAGAGACACACACACAAAATGCTGGAGGAACTCAGCAGGTCAGACAGCATCCATGGAGGGGAATAAGCAGTCCATGTTTTAGGGTGAGACCCTTCATCGGGACTGGATGGGAAGGATAGTAAGAAGGAGGACAAATTGGCAGGTGATAGGTAAAGCAAGGTGAGTGGGGGATGGCGGTTGAAGTAAGAAGCTGGGAGGTGATATGTGGAAAAGGAAAAGGGCTGGAGAAGGAGGATTCTGATCAGAGAGCAGAGTAGACAATCGGAGAAAAGAGGAGGGACACCAGAGGAAGGTGATAGGCCAGTGAGGTGAAGAGAAGAGGTAAGGGGGGGGCCAGTGTAGGGAATTAAAAAGAGGGAAGGTGGAGGGAGAAAATCACTGGAATTTAAAGAAATCAATAGTTTTTCAAGTCATTGGATATTAGTTGCTACCCCCCTACCCCATGAAATGGAGATGAAAAAATGAGAAAAGAAATGGACAGCAAATTTCAAAATTTGAAATCTTGAGTGGACAGCAATAACAAAACTTTTTTTTTGTCTTCAACAATGTGCTATCTCTTCACAGTGCAACTTCCCATTATGATATGTTTCAGCTGCTGTTTTACCTCCTCCTATCCTGTTATCCTTGTCCCCAAATACACCTTTACTCTGCTGCCAATTTAATGTACAGAGTGTTCAGTGTCTACAGTGGAGAGACCAAATAGAAACATGGTGGTTGCTGTGTGGAACTCTTTAACCTTATCTGAGGGGTACCTCTGAGGTTCCAATTTTGATGAAAGATCATCAACCAGCTGATCTTCCATCTGCCTGACCTGTATTTCCAATATAGAACAGCACAGTATTGTCCAGTCCGCCCACAAATTTTACCAACCTACTCTAAAATTAATCTAACTCTTCCTTCCTATGTACCCCTTCCATTTCTTTCTTCTGTGTGCCTATCTAAGTATCTTTTAAATTTTCATAATGTATCTGACTCTGGCAGCATTTTCCATGCACCCATCACTTTCTTCAAATCACCTTAAAGTTATGCACCTTTAAAATAGCCATTTCCACCTTGGGAAAAGGGCTCTGGCTATACACTCGGTCTATGCTTTGTCAAACTGCTTTAGTTGTGTAATGGAGAGTATATTGACTGGCTTCATATGGAAACACCAATGCCCTTGAACAGAAAATCCTACAAAAGGTAATGAATACAGATCAATCTACCGGGGGAAAAGCCCTCCCTACCAAAGCAGCATCCATCATCAGGGACCCCCACCACCCAGGACATGCTCTCTTCTGCTGTCATCAGAAAGAAGGTACAAGAGCATCAGGAATCACACTCACCAGGTTCAAGAACTGTCAGGCTCTTGAATCACTCAACTTCACTTGCTCCATCATTAAAATAGACAATAGACAGTAGGTGCAGGAGTAGGCCATTCGGCCCTTCTAGCCAGCACCACCATTCACTGTGATCATGGCTGATCATACACAATCAGTACCCCGTTCCACAAATGTTTCCACAACCTATGGACTCGCTTTCAAGGACTCTTCATATCGTGTTCTCAATGTTTATTGTTTTTTTATTTTTTATTATTATTTCTTTCTTTTTGTATTTGCACAGTTTGTTGGCTTTTGCTCACTGGTTGAGTGCCCAAGTTGGTACAGTCTTTCAATGGTTCTAATATGGATTTATTGAGTATACCCACAAGAAAATGAATCTCTGGATTTTATATATATATATATAAAATCCAGAGATTCATTTTATATATATATAGATATATATATAGATACACACACACACACACACACTCTGATAATAAATTTACTTTGAACTTTTACTCTTTATCTCCTCTGACAAGTCACCTCTCATCCTCCTTCACTCTAAAGAGAAAAGCCCTAGCTTGCTCAGCCTATCCTGATAAGACATGCTCTCTGATCCAGGCACCATCCTTGTCTATGTTCTAAAACATTTTTATTAGTGTTTATTTTTAATCAACAATTTCACCACTGTTTTTAAGTGGATTAGAAACATCTCTCAATTATAAGAATCAGTGCATTTTCCCGGTTATTTTGTTTTGCTGAAAACACAGTCCAGAGGTTTGGCAAGTGTCAACAATGACATTAGCACAGAATCTATTCAGTATTTTATCTTGACAACTATGGTTTCAGGCATAAGGTGATCAGTTATGTAATTTGTTTTCTTTTTCCTGACGGGAACTGCATCATCATCCTGCGTTCCTTATACTGTAATAAAGATTAGGCATTCATTATCATCATCATTATGTGTCATGTTGTATGACGTAGACAATCATGGTCTCCATGATCATGATTGGTCTTGGCAAATTTTTCTACAGAAGTGGTTTGCCATTGCCTTCTTCTGGCAGGTTCTTTACAAGGCAGGTGGTCCCAACCTTTATCAATACTCTTAGAGGTTGTCTGCCTGCCATCAATGGTCACATAACTAGGACTTGTGATATACACCAACTACTCATATGAACATCCACCACCTGCTCCCATAGCTTCACGTGACCCTGAACAGGGAGCTAAACAGGTGCTACACCCCGTCCACAGGTGACCTGCAGGCTAGCAGAGGGAAAGGGGACCTTACACTTCCCTTGGTAGAGACATACCTCCACCCTGCCACCCAATTACAATTAATATTGTACATTAACTCTTAAATAAGGAAGGACATCATTGTGTGCTTAACAATTTGATTATCTTCTAAAGAATGAGGTAATCCATCAAATAATAACATTGGCCACGCCCAAAAAAGGCTTAGTTTATTAGAATTATAATTTCAGAGATGCCTTGCAGAATTTTTAATATCCCATCAGGAATGTTGGAAGTTTCAATATGAATTGTGAAAAGTGAAGTTAGGTCCTGCAACATGGATTTAGGGAGACTGGAGGCTGGACGGATCAACAGGAGGAGCTCCGAGGTTGTGAACTCTGCATCGGTTCTAGTGCCCCATACAAGTGAGTATACTCACATTATGTTCAGTTTGAATTATAAATTTCAATTTCTTTGAACTGCAGTCAAACTGTTGAGTTTATATAGTGTATGGCCCTGTGCATTGTACAAGTGGAAGCCCAGTTTACTCTCCAGTCTGGCATATAATGGTTTGAAATTCGGTCAGTTGTCTCAAAAAAATGGAAAAAAAAATTGGATTAAGGCAACGTGTTGGTTCCATGTGGTCTTAAAATTATCAAGTTCAAAGTAAATTTACTAACAAAGTACCTATATGTCACCATAAACAACCCTGAGATTAATTTTCTTGCAGGCATTCAAGAAAGAAAGCAATATAAAGAAACAAAGTAATAATAATAATATAATACCAAGATAAACAAGCAAGAATAATAGATATAGCCATCCCAAATGCACATAACTGGCAGAAATCAATAAGTGAAAACACTAAGAATGTGCAAAGTTAAAAGAGGAAATTGAAAGAGTATGGAACATGAACAATAGTAATAACTACAACTGGTATCACCCCAAAGTCACTACAGTACACCATAACTAAACAGCTAGGCCTGCACAGCAATATTGATGTAAATCTCCAGAAAGCCGCAATACTAAACACCACCAGAATTGTCCGAAAGTTCCTAGCAATTGAGAAATAAGTGTGCTTGGCTATGCCCATACCTCAGGTTTTACAAGCTGAGCTGAGAAAAAATAACAAATAATAATAATAAATAAATAAGCGATAAATACCGAGAACATAAGATGAAGAGTCCTTGAAAGTGACTCCATAGGTTGTGCAGTCAGTTCAGTGTTAGCATGAAAATTATCCCCTCTGGTTCAGGAGCCTGATTGATAAGGGGTAATAACAGTTCCTGAATCTGGTGGTGTGTATAATGAGGCTCCTGTACCTCCTTCCTGATGGCAGCATCAAGAAGAGAGCATGGCCTGGATGGTGTGGGTTCTTGACGATGGATGCTGCCTCCCCGTGACAATGCTGCATGGTGGGGAAGGCTTTATTGCGGTATATCTGCTTCTCTATGATATTAGTTCTCTGGACAGTGACAAATCTTAACCACACCCATTCCATCAAACAAAAGGGGAAAATCTGACATCATCTGGAACAAGATTCCTCATTAATCCTCTCATGGCACCCCTGACATTTAGATTTCAAATGCGTAAATTTGTCTGGACAACTTATTAATGATTCTAACCTACATTTGCTATCATTGGCTTCTTCCTTTACATACTAGGATTGTTTAGAGCAGGGGTTCCCAACCTTTTTAATGCCATGGACCAATACCTTTAAGCAAGAGGTCTGTGGACCCCAGGTTGGAAACCCTTGGTTTAGAGAATGGATGGTTGATGGTGTTGAAGTTGGTAGAGTTGAACACTAGATGATAATATTAGATATCAATAGTCTTGTGTACATCTGTGCCTGGCATGTTCAACATATTCTGAATAAACATAAGTATCAGAAGAATATTGTAAAAGCATGATCTGATGAGATATCCATTTTGGGATGGTAGTTCATAGATTATCGAAGAAAGCAGGCTTCGTTAAACTGCACCTAAACTAATGACGTGTGGAACGACATTTTTAATTGCAAACAATGTAATTAAATTTTTTTAATCATCTTTGGGTATGTACACTCAATGCATTATTTTTATTTTTGTTGTAATGAGCTGCAAAGCTTCAGGAGCAGATTAGACCCAGAATGTTTATTCATTGCACAGCATCCTTTTCTACCATGCACGCTGCAGTTATTTAGATGAATGCTGTATTTTTCTGATGATGTTCAAGGAACAAAATCAAAAATGTTTATTCCTTTTCGAGCCCAACTGCAATGTGTGATCCATACGCAAAAGTTTGAGAGCATCGCTGCACTGTTTTTGAGAACGTGCCATTCAAAGAACATGTCTTTGAGTTTATTTTAATTTTCTTGCCCATCAATGAAATAAAGTGCTTTCCGACATTGGAGACACACTGCCTTCTGTTACAGAAAGCCCACCAGTATCAGAAAGCAGTTATGTGTGTGTGTATATATATATATATATATATATATATATGGTTGTTTTATATTTCTAGATACAGGCATTCATACTCATCATTGCCTGGTTCCCAGAATTTATGAGGGGTATTAAAATATCTGACCAAAAAATGTCCCCTTTGCAATGAAAATTCCACATACAGCTAAAGGAGCAGATAACTGTAAACTCTAATCAAGCATCCTCACTGCAGTGATAATTAACGTGCAGTTTTGCTTCTCTGCTCTTTTTCTTACTGTAGGTGGTTTTTTCATTGACAATCCTTATTATCAGCCTCGGGCGATCGCACCTTTTATTATTCACTTGGGTCCTCAGGATTTCGACTCTGACTTCTAGAACCATCAGGTTGAGATTTGAAAACACCTTTTTTTTTGTCATGCTGATTCAGCTGTGGGCTAGGCAGACTGTTTCAAGGTCATATTCCTGATCAGCCCTTGCAAAAATGGCAGCCTTTAATGGTAACTTAAACTGGAAGTTAAATGTTCAAACCGAACTCATAAGTGTTGTTTGTTTAACTGCCCCAAACATTAACCGTTTGAACTGTACGATAATGTGTTTTCATTTCCCTACCTTCACCTTTCACCTATGCCACTCCTGTGCATTCCAAGAAAGTTTGCAGTTAAAATTATTACTTGTTTTGTTTTTGACCTTGGCTAAAATCTGTTGTAAACTTGATTGTCAGTTCTGCTGCTGGTATGTACTTAATAGGTTCAACAGTTCAATATTAAAGTGTAACACCACTACAGCTTTGCAAAACAACAGGATTAAGTATAATACAAGATAAAAGTAACTGAATCGATCCATTAATGCAAACTGGCAAGCATTCCCTATAACGGATGTATTAAATTCTTTTCTCAGAAACCTTGCATTGCTAATACAGGGTTAAAATAAAATTCTAATTTGAAATAATTTCTAAAGTTACGGTGGCTGGGCATAGTTTGATATAAGCATATGAATGCTTTGTAGATAACAAGAATGTTGGAATTTAGATAAAAAGCAGTTGAAAACAATGAGAGTAAGTACAAATTATCCATAGTATGGGTGATGAATACTTAAATTTGAAACTGCTGAGAATTTAAAGCTTGAAATGCATTTGTGATTACCTGCATTGTCTTTTGAGCTGTATTTTATGCTACATCCCTTCAAACTGTTAGAACTATAAATGCCATTGAAAATGCATAATTACTTACATTATATTCATCTGAAAATAAGTCATTGAAGAACAGTCACCCATTTGTCATTATGTAACTGTGGTTCACTGGTTCACATGTTCATCTGAGTCCAAAGTTCAAGTCTTGGTGCAAACACAATAATGTAGACTCACACTCCAATGCAAAGCTCACTGAGTTCCTCACTATAAGACCGTAAGACAGAGGAGTAGAATTAGTCTATTCGGCCCATTGAATCTGCTCTGTCATTCCTATCAGCCCATTCCCCTGCCTTTTCCCTGTAACCTTCGATGCCCTGACTAATCAAGAATCTGTCAACCTCCACTTTAAGTATACCCAATGATGGCCTCCACAGCTGTCTGTGGCAATGAATTCCACAGATTCAGCACCCTCTAGCTAATGAAGTGCTGTTTTAAATGCAACATTAGTCTAAGATTTTGTCTCTCAACTGGATGAACTTGAACAGCAACCCTAATGTCCTGTCTGATTCTTATTTTGCACATGGTAAGCAGTTGATTTGGACATTATCACATTGCTGTCTCTGTTTTTTTGTTTCATATTTAAGTTCAAGTTTATTATCATCTCACTCTACATATATGCAACCAAACGAATCAATATTCCTCTAGACCATGGTGCATCCCCAAAACATATATCACACACAGCACATAAACCAAATAAATAAGTTAATAAATTATAATTCAAAATGCATGTAGTAGGTAGCACGGATAAACAGTAAACAGCTTGCTATCCCAGTGACAAGACCTTAGTGATGACAGGGTATTTCTTAGTCTCCCACTCGGAGGGAGGAAGCTGTTATCCAGACTAACAGTCCAAGTCCTGATGCTCCTGTACCTCCTTCCTGATTGTAGTGGGTCAAAGAGGTTGTGGGATGGGTGGTAGAGATCCTCAATAGTGCTTCGGGCACTTTGTACATAACACTCCTGGTAAATGTCACAAATGGTGGGGGGAAGGAGACATTCGTGATCTTCTCAGTGGTTTATTTTAGGGGTCTGTATGTTGCTGGAAAGGCTGGCAGTTATTGCTCACCCCTAGTTGTGGATAACAAGGAAGTTATGATGAGCCACTTTCTTAAACCGTTGTTGTCCTCCTTGTGAAAGGATTCTTACAGTAACACAAAAAAATGCTGGAAGAGTTCAGCATTTATCACATTTTCCCCTTCCTCTGAACGTCATGGACTGCTAATTATAATAGTTGTTAAAATAATCTATTTGGAATTTCATTTTCATTTTACAGAAGTGATTCTATTTTTTACATGACATCAATCGCTGAAGCTGACTTTGAACATTTGTGAATTTAATTAACCCCTTGATCATGACCCCACTAAGGAGCACCAGGCCATTGTCTCCTTATACCATCACCAACCTTATCAGCTCTGGGGATCTCCCATCCACTGCCACCAACCTCATAGTTCCCACAACCTGCAATTCCCGTTTCTACCTCCTACCCAAGATCCACAAACCTGCCTGTCTAGGTAGACCTATTGTCTCAGCTTGCTCCTGCCCCACTGAACTCATTTCTGCATACCTTGACACTGTCTTATCCCCCCCTTGTTCAATCTCTTCCCACCTATGTTCATGACACTTCTCATGCTTTGAATTTTTTCAATGATTTTACGTCCCCTGGCCCCCACCGTCTTATTTTCACCATGGACGTCCTGTCCCTATATACCTCCATCCCCCACCGAGATGGTCTTGAAGCTCTTCGCTTTTTTTTGGATTCCAGACCTAACCAATTCCCCTCTACCACCACTCTCCTGCGTCTAGCGGAATTAGTTCTTACTCTCAATAATTTCTCCTTTGGCTCCCCCCACTTCCTCCAAACCAAGGGTGTAGCCATGGGCACCCGTATGGGTCCCAGTTATGCCTGCCCTTTTGTTGGCTTTGTGGAACAGTCCGTGTTCCATCGCCCTCTTTTCCTTCGCTACATCGACGACTGCATTGGCGCTGCCTCTTGCACGCATGCTGAGCTAGTCGACTTCATTAACTTTGCCTCCAACTTTCACCCTGCCCTCAAATTTACCTGATCCATTTCCGACACCTCCCTCCCCTTTCTTGATCTTTCTGTCTCCATCTCTGGAGACGGCCTATCTGCTGATATCTACTATAAGCCTACAGACTCTCACAGCTACTTGGACTATACCTCTTCCCACCCTGTCTCTTGCAAAAAGGCTATCCCCTTCTCACAATTCCTCCGTCTCCACCGCATCTGCTCTCAGGATGAGGCTTTTTATTCCAGGACGAAGGAGATGTCTTCCTTTTTTAAACAAAGGGGCTTCCCTTCGTCCACCATCAACTCTGCTCTCAAACGCATCTCTCCCATTTCCCGCACATCTGCCCTCACCCCACCCACCCGCCACCCCACTCGGGATAGGGTTCCCCTTGTCCTTACCTACCACCCCACCAGCCTCCAGGTCCAACGTATAATTCTCCGTAACTTCCGCCACCTCCAACGGGATCCCACTACCAAACACATTTTTCCCTCCCACCCTCTTTCTGCTTTTCGCAGGGATCGCTCCCTACGTGACTCCCTTGTCCACTTGTCCCCCCATCCCTTCCCACCGATCTCCCTCCTGGCACTTATCCTTGTAAACAGAACAAGTGCTACACCTGCCCTTACACTTCCTCCCTCACCACCATTCAGGGCCCCAGACAGTCCTTCCAGGTGAGGCGACACTTCACCTGTGACTCGGCTGGTGTGGTATACTGCGTCCGGTGCTCCCGGTGCGGCCTTTTATATATTGGTGAGACCCGACGCAGACTGGGAGACCGTTTCGCTGAACACCTACGCTCAGTCCGCCAGAAAAAGCAGGATCTCCCAGTGGCCACACATTTTAATTCTACATCCCATTCCCATTCTGATATGTCTATCCATGGCCTCCTCTATTGTCAAAATGAATCCAAACTCAGGTTGGAGGAACAACACCTTATATACCAGCTGGGTAGCCTCCAACCTGATGGCATGAACATTGACTTCTCTAACTTCCGTTAATGCCCCTCCTCCCCTTCTTACCCCATCCCTAACATATTTTGTTGTTTGCCTGTTCTCCATCTCCCTCTGGTGCTCCCCCCACTTTCTTTCTCCTGAGGCCTCCCGTCCTATGATCCTTTCCCTTCTCCAGCTCTGTATCATTTTCACCAATCACCTTTCCAGCTCTTAGCTTCATCCCACCCCCTCCGGTCTTCTCCTATAATTTCGCATTTCCCCTCCCTCCACTACTTTCAAATCTCTTACTATCTTTCCTTTCGGTCAGTCCTGACGAAGGGTCTCGGCCCAAAACGTCAACAGCGCTTCTCCCTATCGATACAGCACTTCTGGCCTGCTGTGTTCCACCAGCATTTTGTGTGTGTTGTTGTTTGAACATTTGTGATTATTTTGGTGTATAAAATGTGTGTATGTTAATGCTAGATGTATTATGGGCAAGGTGATGAGTTTATAACATGGATCATACATGGATCTATGTTGTTGTGACCATTTCAGAGATTTGGCTGGGAGAGGAGCTGGAATGGGTGCTTTATGTCCTAGCATTTTAACATTTTAGAAAAGATAGCAAGAGAGGTAGTTACACTTTTAATCATGGACAATATCACAGCAACACTCAGGGGGGACATAAAGGAGAGCTCACCTACTGAGTGTATATGGATAGAACTCAAAAATTGGAATGGTGCAATCACACTTATGGGATTGTACTACAGCCACCTAACATTGAAGAACAGATATGCAAGCTGATTAAGGAAAGATGTAAAAATAAAAGGGTTGTTTTCATGGGCAATTTCAACTTCCCTAATATAAACTCAGACCTTCTGAGTGTAAGAAATTTAGATGGTCCAATGAGAGGAGGAGGTGTGTTGCACCTGGTGTTCAGTAATGAGCCTGGCCAGGTGTCTGACCTTTCATTGGGTGAGCAGTTAGGGAATTTTAAAATACATTTTAAAATTTAAATTTAAAATAAATTTTAAAATACAGTCGCAATAGAAAAGGACAAGTATGGGCCTTGTAGGAGAGTGTTAAATTGGAGCAGGGCAAATTACAGGAGCATTAGGTGGGAACTAGGGAGAGCTAATTGGAACAGCTGTTTCTGGGCAAATGCACATGCAACATGCAGAGAGTGAAGACCAACTGCACAGAGCAGAGGACCGGTATGTTTCACTCAGAAGGATGGCAAGGTAAGAGAATCTTGGTTGATGAATTTAGTCAAGAAGAAAAAAAGTATATAAAGCTTAAAAAGTTACAGCTCTTGTAGATTATAAAGAAGTCAGAAAAGAACTCAAGAAGGGAATTAGAAAAATTGAGAGGTACCATGAAAAGGCTTTGGCAAGTAGAATTAATGAAAGGTAGGTGAATCTGTGGAGGCTAGGTTAATGGGTATATTTAAAGTGGAGATGAATAGCTTCTTGATTAGTAAGGGCATCAAATGTTATGGAGAGAAGGCTGAAGAATGGGTTGAGAGGGATAATAAATCAGCCATGATGGAATGGTAGAGCAGACTCAATGGGCTAAATGACCTAATTGTCCTTTTTTATGCTCTTAACTAGATGTTTGTGGTTCCAAACTGGAGTGGCATAATTCTGGGTACAGCTAGTATCTTTCTCCCACAGTTGAAATGACTAATTACCAGAGGGCATGCACTTAAGGGGACACGTTCAAAGGAGATGTGCGGGGCAAGTTTTTTTTCTTACAGAGAGCTGCGGTTACCTAGAATGTGCTGCCTGGAGTGGTGATGGAGGCAGATACGATAGAGTTGTTCAAGAGATCCTTAGACAGGCTCGTGAATGTGCAGGAAATGAAGGATATGGACATGGTGCTGGCAGAAGCAATTAGTTTAGTTGGGCATGTGAGTAATAGTTTATTTAATTCAGCCCACCATTGTAGACTGAGGTGCCTGTTCCTGGTCTATGTTCAACAGAGCATGTTAGTTAGTAGTGATAACTCATGCTGAAGAGTACTTTAAGGTTTGTGGCCAGAAGTCCTGTGGTATGGTGCATGTGATGTTACCACACTGGAGTACCCTGTTTATAAAATGGCATCCGACCCACCAGAACTATTCAGCAGACTAAACAGAACATCACGAAGTGTTGGAGGACTTAGCATCTATGGGAGGAATCAGAATCAGTTTTATTATCACTGGCATATATTGTTTTATAGTAGCAGTGCAATACATAATAAATCTATAAATTACAATAATAAATATACAATAATGAAATACATTAAAAAATTAAATAAGTAGTGCAAAACAAGAGCAAAAAATATTGAGCTAGCGTACATGGGTTCATTGTCCATTCAGAGATGTGATGGAAGAGGGAAAGAAACTGTTCCTGAAACGTTAAGTATGTGTCTTCAGGCTCTTGTACCACCTCCTTGAATGGTAGCAATGAGAAGAGGGCATGTCCTGGGTGATGTAGGTCCAGCTGATATAGGTCCTTACTGACGGATGCCACCTTTCTGAGGCATCACCTTTTGAAGATGTCATCGGTGCTGGAGAGGTCAGTGCCCATGGTGGAGACATTTAGGAAGAGCTGAAGTTTCTGGCTGAGTGAGTCCCTTCATCAGGACTGGAGGAAAAGGGAAAGAAGCCAGAGTAAGGTGGTGGGGTGAGGCTCCCTAGCTGGAGTATGTTGGGTCCACCAGTAGGTTGCTGAGCTTCATTTGAAATGTTTGAGTTCCAATCCTACGAGGTGATGTTTCATAATTTACTTCCCGTCATACCGCCAGTTGTCAGACTGCAGGCACGCGCATTACACGGTGCAGCACTCCTCTGGCACCAACAGGTCCACCTTCTGCTAGATGAAGAATTTTGCCCTAATCTTCCATTGTAGGTAATCAAAGTTCAATTATTATCAAAGTATGTATACATTATACAACCTTGAGATTCATCTCCTGACAGGCAGCCATAAAACAAAGAAAACTAAAGAACCCATCAAAGATCAGTTATCAATTATCAGTCACCAGAATCAATTATCAGTTTGTACATCAAACTTTGATTTTGATTAGTGTGTTGGTAAGCACCAGGATATGATCAATAAATACCTCATAAACATGCATACTAAGTGTAAGAGTCTGTGTGGCTTCTCATTTCCATTTGGGTAACCACCAACCTGATGGCATAAACATCGATTCGTCCAATTTCCATTTCTCTTTTTCCATTCCAGCTCCCCTCTTAACCCTTCTCCTCACCTCCAGTCATCTCCCTCTATTTCTCCTCCACCATCCCTTTCTCTCCTATCAGATTCCTCCTCCTTCAGCCCTTTACCACACTTCCCCACAATTCATTTCCACATCCCCACCCACTCACCTGGTCTCGCCCGTCACCTACCGGCTTGTATTCCTCCCCCTTCCCCCACCTTCTCATTCTGGCTCCTTGCCCCTTTCCAGTCCTGAAGAAGGGTCTCAACCCAAAACATCAACTGTATGTTTTTCTCCATAGATGCTACCTGACCTGCTGAATCCTTCCAGCACTGTGTGTGTGTGTGTGTGTGTGTGTGTTCATTATTCTAAATGTATGGTACATGTTTCCTCTCTGATTTCCCAGTTACACTACGTGTATGATATTAAGATGGTTTACCTGAAATGAAGTTTAATATCCTGTTTATCATGAGTGAATTACTTTAATCATTATTAGTTCATTCCAACTTTGCATGTAGGCACAAAGAACTGACCAATAATATTGCATTTTTCCAAGACGCTTTTTTTTGCTTTGAATGTGCTTCAAAACTTTGCCCAGTCACCTTAATCTACAGTTTATGCAATAACTTGTAATAATTGAATATTTCTCAGTTGTAAAGCACAATTCTATTTCAGCAATACTTCTCTCAGGGTAATGAGGGGATTTGAAATACTGGGCAGCAACTCCTGGATTTCAATACCCCTACCAAGATGTAAATGAAAATTTCAAATGCGCACAATCAGGGCGGATAATTAACAAACTCTTACAAAATAATTACCTTGATGTTATCTAATATTTAACTTCTCAATTATTCCTGAATATTGTTTCAGGGAAGTAATTTTAACACTGCATAGCTTGTTTGTTGAAAGTATAGGAACTGTACTCCGCGATAGATGTAATGATGTGCAAGTATTATCAGATAAAGGAAATTAACCATGTATATAATTATAATTAGGACTAAAAAAAGTCTTGATACAGCCATTTTAATGTGTTAATAAATATCTTGGGAGCTGTGTGTAAAACAAAAGGAAGGCAATAATTAGATTATAAGCATAAATTATACATAGTGTATATTTTTTGTGTGATTTTTGTCACAAATAAATTGTACAACAATACAATTTATAAAACAAACGACCACAATTTAAAACTGTTACATTGTGAATATTTTTGAAAGATATGCTAAAAGACTTAATCATACATGTACCTTTATTTAACTGAATTTTGTCCTCAACAAAGCTTCATAATTATTGGAATATTCTGTATTAGAGCCGTGAATGAAAACTTCATCCAACTGTTGAGTCCTTTCACATTGTACCTTTCTGTGAAATATGCCAACATGTTCTCAGTCTAAGTAGAGACTACAATTTGAAAATGCACTTGTTTTTCTGTTTTTTTTTTGTTGCTTTTGCCATAATGATTTAATGAATAGTTTCAATATTTTAAAGTGAATCCCAACCAGAGGTTAATCACATGTTACAACCTGTGGCTTTTCAGAGCAATAAGTAATGGCACTGTGCCATTACCTAATTTGTGTTAACACAAAATGTTGTGTTAACTTACCTTCAAAAATGTCGACACTGTGAGGTTCAAAGTAAATCAAAGTTCAAAGTAAATTTATTGATAAAGTATATTTCTTTCACCCTATACTACTGAGATTCATTTTCAATATTTACACAACGCTTACCTGTGTTCCCAGTCCCAGAGACACTTAGTGTGTAACTTAGAGGACAAATTGTTGGGGAGACCTTGTTGTGCAACAGGACAGATCAGAAAGGACTTCTGATGGAAAGCAAGGCCTAGCCCTTTCTACACTTAACTCATCGATGATCTTAAAGGACATGTCTTTGTCCTTGTGGGCTATAGCTTTTACATGGAAAGCAAGGATCTTGTCATTACCTTATCTTATGGCAAGATGCTAGCCAAAGTTGATTGGAAGGGGACACAAGCAGCAATGACGACTGGAGTTTCTGGGATCAATACATCCTAAAGAAGAAGAAATATCCTAAAGGGAGGGTGAGGCAATCATGCCTGACAAGGGAAGTCAAAGTCAGCACAAAAGCAATTGGGGTTGAGAGTGATAATTAAATTGCCATGATGCAATGGCGGAGCAGACTCAATGGGCTGATAAGCCCAATTCTGCTCCATGTCTTATGGTTTTTTTCACATGTAAGGAAGTTGTCTACAGCTTTCCTTTCACTGAAGAAGAATCCCAACCACTGAAGCTGTGTGCATTCAGTCCAGAGGTCAATGGTGGCTTGCTAAGTAAAATTAAGTTTTGATACCTGGGTTAATTTGCAGTTAACGTCAAAATTGATGGCTATTAAGGAACCTGCCTGTGTTTATCCAGCCCCTAAATTAAGGGAAACATGAGAGAAAATGATGAGAATCTCATGACCTAAGAAAATAACACAACCAAGTCCTATGTTTTGAAGAACCACAGGTAACATCAGTTATTATAAAGTATCACAGAGCCTGAAAGTCTGAGGGACAAGCTTGTGGTACTACACCTCCTGTACCTAATAAAATGGTCACTGAGTGTATGATTGTGGTCTTCTACTGCTGTACCCCATCCACTTCAAGGTTCAACATATTGTGCATGCAGAGATGCTCTTCTGCACGCTAGTGTTGTAATGCACGGTTACTTTTGGTTTCCTGTCATCTTGAACCAGTCTGACCTCTGACCTCTCTCATTAACAAGGCATTTTCACCCACAGAACTGCCACTCATTGGATTTTTTTTTGTTTTTTCGCACCATTCTCTGTAAACTCTAGAGACTGTTGTGCATGAAGATCCCAAGAGATCAGCAGTTTCTGAGATACTCAAACCACCCCATCTGGCACCAACAGTCATTCCATGGTCAAAGTCACCTAGATCACATTTCTTCCCCAATCTGATACAATGTCTGAACTACTGAAGCCTGAAGAAGGGTCTCAGTCCCAAGCGTCGACTGTTTACTCTTTTCCATAGATGCTGAGCTCCTCCAGCATCTTGTGTGTGTTGCTTTGAAGGGTACCTCTTGATCACGTTTGCTTTCTTTTATGCATTGAGTTGCTGCTGCATGATTGGCTGATTAGATATTTGCATTAACGAGCAGGTGTACCTAAAGAAAAAGGCCACTGAGTGTAATTACAAAAGACACAATGAAATGGACAGGTACATTAGTCACACGCTTCCTTAAATAGATTACATCACAGCCTGGTTCCCATACCCTTCATCAAGAAGTGGTGCATAAACAATAGAAGTAAGCTTAGAAAGGTGCAAATGAAACCATATGTGGGAAGTTTTTAAATATAGATGATGAATAAATGTTGACTGCAATGCTGACCTCACTTCACAACAGCTTGCATGTTTACACAATTTGCTGAAGAGAGCTATATTTTTAACTAAAAAGAAATGAAACAGACAGATTTATTAATTTGAATGCTCTTGCACTTTGTAGTCTTGGTATGTTTAACTTTTCAACAGATTCTTTATTGAGAAACAGACTGTACCTAGTGGCCTCTTTATTAGGTACCTGTGTACAACTGCTTGTTAATGCAAATATCTAATCAGCCAATCATGTGGTAGTAACTCAATACGTTAAAACATGCAGACGTGATCAAGAGGATCATTGGTTGTTCAGACCAAACATCAGCATGGGGAAGACGTGATCTAAGTGACTTTGGCCGTGGAATGCTTGTTGGTGTCAGATTGGGTGTTTGAGTATCTCAGAAACTGCTGATCTCCTGGGATTTTCATCCATAACAGTCCTAAGAATTTATGGAGAATGGTGTGGAAAAACAAAAGAGGAACATCCTGTGAGTGGCACTCCTATGGGTGAAAACACCTTGTAATGAGAGAGGTCAGAGGAGAGTGGCCTGACTGGTTCAAGCTGACAGGAAGGCGACAAGAAGTCAAACACATGTTACAACAGAGGTGTGCAAAAGAGCATCTCTGAATGCACAACACATCAGAGCTTGAAGGGGATGGGCTACAACAGCAGAAGACCATGCCGGGTTCCACTCCTGTACCTAATAAAATGACCACTGTGTGTATGTTCCATTTTTCCAGTTAAGCCCATAGTTGGAAATAATTAAGGAATGTATATAGAAACATAGAAAATCTACAGCACAATACAGGCCCTTCGACCCACAAAGCTGTGCCTAACATGTCCTTGCCTTAGAACTACCTAGATTTACCCATAGCCCTCTATTTTTCTAAGCTCCATGTGTCCATCCAGGAGTCTCTTAAAAGACCCTATCGTTTCCATCTCCACCACCACTGCCGGCAGCCCATTCCACGTACTCACCACTCTCTGCATTAAAAAAAACTTACCCCTAACATCTCCTCTGTACCTACTTCCAAGCACCTTAAAACTGTGCACTCTCATGCTAGCCATTTCAGCCCTGGGGAAAAAGCCTCTGACTATCCACACGATTGATGCCTCTCATTATCTTGTACACCTCTGTCAGGTCACCTCTCATCCACCGTCGCTCCAAGGAGAAAAGGCCGAGTTCACTCAACCTATTCTCGAAAGGCATGCTCCCCAATCCAGGCAACATCCTTATAAATCTCCTCTGCACCTTTTCTATGGTTTCCACATCCTTCCTAGAGTGAAGTGACCAGAACTGAGCACAGTACTCCAAGTGGGGTCTGACCAGGGTCCTATATAGCTGTAACATTACCTCTCGGCTCCTAAACTCAATCCAGTGGTTGATGAAGACCAATGCACCATATGCCTTCTTAACCACAGAGTCAACCTGCGCAGCAGCTTTGGTGTCCTATGGACTCGGACCTCAAGATCCCTCTGATCCTCCACACTGCCAAGAGTCTTACCTTTAATATGATACCATTCTGCCATCATATTTGACCTACCAAAATGAACTACCTCATACTTATCTGGGTTGAACTCCATCTGCCACTTCTCAGCCCAGTCTTGCATCCTATCAATGTCCCGCTGTAACCTCTGACAGCCCTCCACACTATCCACAACATCTCCAACCTTTGTTCATCAGCAAATTTATTAACCCATCCCTCCACTTCCTCATCCAGGTCATTAATAAAAATCATAAAGAGTAGGGGTCCCAGAACAGATCCTGAGGCACACCACTGGTCACCGAACTCCATGCAGAAGATGACCCACCTGCAACTACTCTTTGCCTTCTGTGGGAAAGCCAGTTCTGGATCCACAAAGCAATGTCCCCTTGGATCCCATGCCTCCTTACTTTCTCAATAAGCCTTGCATGGGGTACCTTATCAAATGCCTTGCTGAAATCCATATACACTACATCTACTGCTCTTCCTTCATCAATGTGTTTAGTTACATCCTCAATAAATTCAATCAGGCTCGTAAGGCATGATCGGCCCTTTACAAAGCCATGCTGACTACTCCTAATCATATTATATCTCTCCAAATGTTCATAAATCCTGCCTCTCAGGATCTTCTCCATCAACTTACCAACCACTGAGGTAAGACTCAGTGGTCTATAATTTCCTGGGCTATCTCTACTCCCTTTCTTGAATAAAGGAACAACATCCGCCACCCACTAATCCTCCGGAACCTCTCCCGTCCCCATTGAAGATGCGAAAGATCATCGCCAGAGACTCAGCAATCACTTCCCTCGCCTCCCACAGTAGCCTGGGGTACATTTCATCCAGTCTCGGCGACTTATCCAACTTGATTCTTTCCAAAAGCTCAAGCACATCCTCTTTCTTAATATCTACATGCTCAAGCTTTTCAGTCTGCTGCAAGTCATCACTACAATCACTAAGATCCTTTTCCATAGTGAATACTGAAGTAAAGTATTCGTTAAGTACCTCTGCTATTTCCTCGAGTTCCATACACACTTTCCCACTGTCACACTTGATAGGTCCTATTCTTTCACGTCTTATCCTCTTGCTCTTCACATACTTGTAGAATGCCTTGGGGTTTCCCTTAATTCTGCCCGTGAAGGCCTTCTCATGGCCCCTTCTGGCTCTCCTAATTTCCTTGTTAAGCTCCTTCATAGTAGCCTTATAATCTTCTAGATCTCTAACATTACCTAGCTCTCTGAACCTTTGTAAGCTTTTTTCTTTTCTTCTTGACTAGATTTATCACTGCTTTTGTACACCACAGTTCCTGTACCCTACCATAGCTTCCCTGTCTCATTGGAACGTACCTATACAGAACTCTACACAAATATCCCCTGAACATTTGCCAACATTTCTTCCATACTTTTCCCTAAGAACATGTTTCCAATTTAAGCCTCCAATTTCCTGCCTGATAGCCTCATCATTCCCCTTATTCCAATTAAATGCTTTTCTAACTTGTCTGTTCCTATCTCTCTCCAATGCTATTGTAAAGGAGATAGAATTATGATCACTATCTCCAAAATGCTCTTCCACTGAGAGATCTGACACCTGACCAGGTTTATTTCCCAATACTAAATTAAGTACAGCCTCTCCTCTTGTAGGCTTATCTACATACTGTGTCAAGAAACCTTCCTGAACACACCTAACAAACTCCACTCCATCTAAACCCCTCGGTCTAGGGAGATGCCAATCGATATTTGGGATATTAAAATCTCCCATCGCGACAACTCTATTATCACACCTTTCCAGGATCTGTTTCCCTATCTGCTCCTCGGTATTCCTGTTACTATTAGGCAGCCTATAAAAAAACACCCAGTTCCTAACCTCCAACCCACAGAGACTCTGGAGACAAGCCCTCCATGGCGTCCACCTCTTCTGCAGCTGTGACACTATCTCTGATCAACAGTGCCACACCCCCACCTCTTTTGCCTCTTTCTCTGTCCTTTCTGAAACATCTAAAACCCAGCACTTGAAGTAACCAATCCTGTCCCTGAGCCATCCAAGTCTCTGTAATGGCCACCACATCATATCTCCAAGTACTGATCCACGCTCTAAGCTCATCTGCTTTGTTTGCAACACTCCTTGCATTAAAATAGACACTTCTCAAGCCTTCAGTCTGAGCGCGTCCCTTCTCTATCACCTGCCTATCCTCCCTTTCGCACTGTCTACAAGCTTTCTCTATATTATGTGAGCTAACCTCCTCTTCCTCAGTCTCTTCAGTTCAGTTCCTAACCCCCAACAATTCTAGTTTAAACTCTCCCCAGTAGTCTTAGCAAACCTCCCCACCAGGATATTGGTCCCCCTGGGATTCAAGTGCAACCTGTCCTTTTTGTACAGGTCACACCTGCCCTAAAAGAGGTCCCAATGATCCAGAAATCTGAATCCCTACCCCCTGCTCCAATCCCTCAGCCACACATTTATCCTCCACCTCATCCTATTCATATTCTCACTGTCGCATGGCACAGGCAGTAATCCTGAGATTACTACCTTTACGATCCTGCTTCTCAACTTCCTTCCTAACTCCCTGTAGTCTTTTTTCAGGACCTCTTCCCTTTTGTCATTGGTACCAATATGTACCACGACCTGTGGCTGTTCCCCCTCCCACCACGGGATATCTTGGGCACCTGCTAGCTTGTACACTCCCTCCCCCTACCTTCTTACTCTGGCTTCTGCCCACTTCCTTTCCAGTTCTGATGAAGGGTCTCAGCCCAAAACATTGACTGTTGGTCCTTTCCATCGATGCTGCCTGGCTTGCTGAGTTCCTCCAGCATTTTGTGTGTTTGTGTGTTACTCTGGCTTTCAAGCATCTGCAGAATCTCTTCGTGTCTGTGGTTTTCATAATTGCTTCCAAACTTAACTTTGGAATTCAGCTGAACAGATAGTAGTGAGGACATCAGTTTTCATTATCATATTAATGCTTGAAAATTACTTAGCGATCACAAAGCCTGGTGAAGCCATTAAATTAGAACTATGTCTATCTCCATTATTACCATAATTCCACTGGAAATAAAATACAGTTCAAAGTAAGTTTATCAAAGTACATATTTGTCACCATATATAGGCATTCACAGTACATACAAAGAATAGAATAAATGAAAGACTGTACATAACACAGAAGACTAACAATGTTCTAACAAGCTAACAAACTATGCAAATACAAAAAGAAAAGTGCATAAATAAACAAACAAATAAATACGCACACAATTAATATCGAGAACTTAAGATGAAGAGTCCTTGGAAGTGAGTCCATAGGTTGTGGGAACAGTTTATTGTTGGGGTGAGAGAAGTTTTCTTCTCTGGTTCAAAGTCTGAAGAGTAATAACTTCCCTAAACTTGGTGGTGGAGGTCCTCGATGATGCATGCTGCTTTCCTGTGACAACACTCCTTGAAGATGGGCTCAATACTTTACCTGTGATGGACTGGGCTGAACCCATTGCTTTTTGTAGACTAGGAAGACTACAGTGACAAGGAAGTCTTTGAAAGACTTAGAAGTTCCAGAATGCTGGTTTGTTTTGGTTGCTAAGTGCATTTTTAAAAATAAAACAGTGCAAGCTAGACATGACCTGTGGAAAGAGAGAGTTAATGTGTTAGGTTGCTGGCTTTATATCAGTTTTAGCACTGGAGGTATGGGGGAAACTTTCTGCCTTCACTCAACACTTCGCTAAGACAAATAGCATCTCCATTTATTTAACTCTTCCTTTAATTTTGTCAACGTTATTCACCAGGAACATTTACATGTATTAGGAATGTTGCTGCACAACATGCAACAAAAACAACTTTAATTATATATAAAGTTAGAAGTTAAAATACAGATATGGAATAAAATGTACACAAATACCAGCATGTATTTTCAATGTGTAACCCTCAGGTTCAGCTACCGGCATTAGTCTAGGGAAGACAATCTCCAGCCCCACCAAACGTGTGAAATCTCGTCTGTGTGGTTGCTGTGTGATGTGTTACCCTGTTACAAATCAGCTCCACGAAATATCAGACAGTACACCATAAACGATTGAGCTTTATAATTCTTAATTTGACTATAGGGTTAGCAAAGAAAACAAAAAATGGGCCCATTTTAATGAAACAGCCTTTTGTGCACAGTTTCAGTCTATTAGTTCACCATCAATTTCCTCAGAGACTCCTGGACCCTCACTTCAAGTCCGCTCCATCCTGCAGTCTACAAACTTCCCCTTCTCGCGTCTTCTCTCTTCATCTCTCGCCAACAAAAGACCGTGAATACCTCCTCTCAGGCGCACAAGAAAGAAAAGCACTCCCCTCATTGGCTGGCACTCATTCCAAAGCCCCCGTTATCTCTAGTTATAACCCAAAAACCGTGGCTACCGATAAACCAGTACATTAGCAGTGAAACCTTTCCCAGGGTGTTACAAATGTAACTTACTTACTTAAGCCCATCACCCCTACTGGGGCTTGGGCCACTGAGAGCAGCTGTCCTGGGCCAGTTGTTCAAATTGTCCCCGGGTATAGCCCATCTTCTTGGTATCCTTCCTCTCCCGGGGATGAGGTCTTTGGAGCTTTTGTTGGCATCTCTGTTGCTCTAGCCCCATGCTCAACCCTCCTCCTTTCGCAGCCAGTGTGGGACCATCCATGGCAAAGTTGTTTACATTGTAAACAGCATTAGAAAAAAGTGATTTCAATTGTTTGCAGTGCAGTGACATGGATATAGACAGAGTGGGTGAGGGAGGGCTACCTAAAATGGTTGATCAGATTAACTGGGGAAAGGTTCTTTTAACATGCTGTGTTAAAGTCAAAATTCAATGTATTACATTGAATGGAAGATGTTACTTAGCATGTCTAGGAAGGGCAGTTTATCTGATGATAATAGATTGTAGAAAAGGACTTGGTTATAAATGTATTAATAATTTAATAAAAAATATTAAATTGTTTATGGATTCACTTTAATTTGTTGAATTATATATGCCTTTCACTATGTTCATTGTGTTTATGCCATTGCATCTGACCTGACGTCCACTAAAGATCTGTGGATGTGACTCAAACAAGAAAAGCTTTTGCAGAGTGCCTCTGCAGAAAATGTTTCTATTGTTTTCAAACTCTACATTCTGGTGAAACTCAGCGGGTCGGACAGCATCTATGGAGGGGAACAAACAGTTGGCGATTCTGGCTGAGAGCTTTCATGAGCCCTGATAAAGGGTCTCAGTCCAAAACGTTGACTATTCATCCCGCTGAGTTCCTCCAGCATTTTTTTGTATGTGTTACTCTGGATTTCCAGCTTCTGCAGAATCTCTTGTGTCCATTGTTTCAGCATTCCAGACTTGCATGGGATTACTATGCTGATTTTACTATGTAAAGAACTTCCACTGATGCACTACAGTGATGGCTACTGGAATACTGAGTATTATTTTGTTCTCGTAATTTTCAAATATTTTCAGGCAAACGAAACTCTAGAACTTCCACAACATTTTAAGACGATACTGTATGTGCTTATTGTAATGCTTTTTTGATAATAAATATTTTCATGTGAAGTTTCTTTGTTCTTTAGTTCTCCTCTTTCTGTATTATGGTTATATCGCGCTACGCCAGTGAGATGTAAATTTGCATTTGGTGTTGACCCATACGCCCCACAACTAGACTGTATTTGCTACAATTTTAGAAAAGTAAATTTGTCTCACTGATAGAGAACATGTTTCTTCTGTTTCATTAAACACATCTCTGTTCAGATCTCTCAAGATCTAAATGACCAAGTCATTGGGTATACTTAAGGCAGAGATTGGTAGATTCTTGATTAGTCGGGGCATGAAGTGTTACGAGGAGACGGCAGGAGATCAAGGCTGAGAGGGAAATGGGTCAGCCGTACTGAAATGGTGGAGCAGACCCATTGGGCAAAATGACCTAATTCTGCTTACTATATACTATGGTCTTAACTTTATGTATTGCATTGAACACAGAACAGTGCAGTACAGGATGTTATTCTGATCTTTTAACCTACTCTAAGTTCAGTCTAACCCATCCCTCCTACATTTTTTCTATCATCCATGTACTTCTTGTGTTTCTTAAATGTCCCTTGTGTATCTTCCTCTGCCATCATCCAGTAATATGTTGCACGTACCTGCCACTTTGTGTATAAAATAAATAACTTACCTCTGACAACACCCCAGACATTCCTCCAATTATCTTAAAAATTATGCTCCCTGGTATAAGCCATTTCTACTCTGGGGAGAAAAGGCTCTGGCTGTCCATGCCTCTTATCATCTTTACACCTCTATCAAGTCACCTCCCATCCTCCAAAGAGAAAAGCCCTGGCTTGCTCAACCTTTCTTTATGAGACATCCTCTCTAATCCAGGCAGCATTCTGATAAATCTCTTCTGCACCATTTCTAATGGTTCCATATCGTCCCTATAATGAGGAGACCAGAACTGAGCACAATACTCCAAATGTGGTTCAGCCAGGGTTTTGTAAAGCTGTGACTTTACCTTGAATTCAGTTCTCTGACTACTGAAGGTCAACACATCATATGCCTACATAATCACTGTATCAACTTACATAGCAACACTGAGAGACCTGTGGATGTGAGCTCCAAGGTTCCTCTGTGCCTCCACACTGCTAAGAATCCTGCAATTAACCCTGTCGTGGTGAATTCATCCAAAAGCGCATTATGAAATGCTTTAAATTATTCGTCCAATGTATAATGATACTGAAACCAAACTGAAGTAAATTTATAATCTCTTGTATAGCTTTTTGCAATCTCCTGTTTCTTACTGATCATACTGTCTCGGGATCTGTTCAGAGAGAAATATGTGAACCATCTATGTTTGATTGGCTGTACAGCTGCAAAACCTGCATGAATTTAATGACAAGTGGACAGGATACAAAGGAATTATTGCCTTGTACCATATGGAAATGAATTCAAAATTCAAGATTGTTTAATGTCGTTTCCTATACACAAGTGCAAAGGAGAAAAACGATAGTTGTTCCTCTGGATCCAATGCAGCACTAAAAAAAACACAAAACATAAAGAACGCAATAAATATGAACACATAAGATAGTGTAATACATTGATTGTATGATTGACTGACTGATGATGGTTTTCATGCCAGCTCTTGAATATGTGATTATCTATTATAGTAATAAAATTCAGTACAGCGCAGAAACAGGCCCATCAGCCCACTAATTCCATGCCAAACTATTACCATAGACCTCCATATCCGTCCCATCCACGTACTTATCCAAACGTCTCTTAAATGTTGCAATCAAGCCCATATCTTACACTTTCATTGGCAGCTCGTTCCACACTCGCACCACCCTCTGAGTGAAGATGTTCCCCTTAAACTCAGATTGTTTATTAATGTTTAAAAGATCTCTAACTCCTGTAGAACTGGCTAAAATTGTCAATCACAGGCAGACTACAAAAACTCGTTAAAAACCTAGGCAGAAAAATTGCATTATGTTTAAATGGAGATTTAGTCTGAAGCATCTTATTAAGTGTCACCTGCTGAGAACATGTCGAAGCTGCTTTATCAAGAGGAATTTTATGAAATCGTTGGTCCAGAACCACAAAATGAACAGTGTTGTTTAACTTAAATTGCAAATGGCAATCTGCTACTCAAGAATTTCATTGCTATATTAATTGTTCTGTGAGTTTTGTTTTACTTAGCTGATGGACATTTTATTTGAGTTCTTTGAAAAACGATGTAAGAAAAATAATGAATTGCTACAAATTTTGGGCATGCTACTTAACTTTATTTGATTAAAAACAAAAGACTGAACCATAAACTGGCAGAATTACAGCTCATCTGTTAATACGTCTGTGTGGAGACAAATTAACTGACATATCACTGGCTTAAGTTATGAAACTTGTGGTTTTGCAGCAGCAGAACAGCGCAATCCATAAAAAGTGTAGTGATTAGCAGAATGCTTTAGAGTACAGATGACTCATGTTCAATTCCCAGCACTGCCTGTAAGGCATTTGTACATTCTCCCCGTGACCACATAGATTTCCTCCACGTGCTCCAGTTTCCTCCCACAGTCCAAAGATGTGCCAGTTGGTAAGTTAATTGGTCGTTGTAAATTGCCTGGTAATTAGGGTTGGATTAAATAGGAGGGTCACAGCTCATTGGACCAGAAAGTCCTGCTCCATGCTGTATTTCTAAATAAATTTGATTGGGAATGTTTGAGCCATTTGTCCCTCTGCAGCCTTGTGCTTTGATCTGATCACCACAGATATCTCAGGGCTGAGGAGGCAGAAATGACGTGTTTGCAAGTTTTGAGCAGATTTGTTGCTGAAGGACTTCACTGAGTCTGGATGAACATCTTGGCAGAGTCTCAATGTAACTTGATGATGAATTATTATATAGCCTGAAGCTGAATTACACCTGAACAGTAGCCAAGTTACAAACTCCTTGGAGTTACTGCTGACAGACTGAAATTCTTTGACAGCATTTTACAATCCCACAATGTCTCATGTAAGTAACACCATCAACCCATTGACCACTTCGCACTAAATGGAATTTGTTTTATGTTCTAAATTGTTTTCTTGTAAAAAAAATGTTTGATTTATGTTTTATTGTGATTGTTGCTTGGACGATTACCTGTGCCTGGAATACTGCTGCAAGTAAGTTTTTCACTGCACCTTGTGCAGCTGACAATAAACTCGACTTCAGGCAAAGAGCAGAGATTGCGGGAAATGCACAATGGTTTAAGCAGCATTAGAGCCACCAGGGTTTATATTCCTGGTCAGAGATCTTCCATCAGGAGACAGCTAGAAGGATAAAGATTAAAGACTATCTTTATTTGTTATATATACATCAAAACATACAGTGAAATGCATTGTTTGTATCAACGACCAATCAGAATCAAGTTTATTACTGGCATAGGTTGTCAAATTTGTTGCTTTACGGCAGCAGTACAGTGCAATATATAATCATTTTTAAAAACTATAAATTACAATAAGATATATATATATATATAATTAAATACACAGTGCAAAATGAGAGCAATAAAAAAAGAAAAAATAGTATTCATGGGTTCACTGGCCATTTTGAAATCTGATGGTGGTGGAGAAGAAGCTGCTCCTGAAGAGTTGAGTGTGCCTTCAGGGTCCCGTCCCTCTTCCTTGTGATCAACGCTGTCCGGGATGTGCTGGGGGCAGCCTGCAAGTGTCACCACACTTCCGTTGCCACACATCATATGCATTTTTGGAGTTATAAAATGTAACAGTGGCAACGAGGAAGTTCAAAACAAATCTGAAGTGACTATCTACCTATTAAAGCACAGTGACTTTTAAAAAAAGCACAGCAAGAAACAGTTAAGTTTTTTTAAAAAATCACCCAATGTGCTCTCCAGAAAAGGAGACGGACACAGTCGAGTTTTTAAAAAAAGAAAATTGAAGAATTCGTGGGTTCATAAACAGTGAGTACTGGGTGACAATAATCATAAATTTTTAAAAAGAGCAGAAATGGCTGGCTACATTGGAAAGTTAGACAGATAACTGGAGTTTGTATATGGAATGGATTCAGCAGTATTTTACAGCAAATAGAATGGCCAATGAGAAGTACCAATTTTGCTGATTGAATTCTATTTGAAGGTATACAGTTGACTTAGAAGTTTGATTACTCCAACCAAACCAGATAAAATGAGCTTTGCTGATGTCATGAAAGTACGTAGCTCAGAATCAGGTTTATTATCACCGGCATGTGATGTGAAATTTGTTAACTTAGCAGCAGCAGTTCAATGCCATACATAATATAGAAGAAAAATAAAATAAAATATAATAATAATAAATAAGTAAATCAATTACAGTATAGGTATATTGAATAGATTAAAAATTGTGCAAAAAAATCAGAAATAATATATATTTAAAAAGTGAGGTAGTGTCCAAAGCTTCAAAGTCCATTTAGGAATCAGATGGCAGAGGGGAAGAAGCTGTTCCTGAATCACTGATTGTGTGCCTTCAGGCTTCTGTATCTCCTACCTGATGGTAATAGTGAGAAAAGGGCATGCCCTGGGCACTGGAGGCCCTTAATAATGGATGCTGCCTTTCTGAGGCATTGCTCCTTTAAGATGTCTTGGGTACTTTATAGGCTAGTACCCAACATGGAGCCAACTAAATTTACAACCAAGCATTTAAATCCAAAACCATTGCTGATTGCAGAACACTTTTGCTTTCATAAGTGGAATCGAAGAGGAGTCTATTTCAGTTTACGTGGCTGAATTGAGGAGGTTGTCTGAGCATTGTCAATTCAGTGCTGGGATGTATGATGTCCTGAGTGTTTGTGGAATCTTAAAAGAAAGCATTCAAAAACGGCTCCTAACTTAAGCACAACTTGAATTTAAAAGAGCAGTTGAAATAGCTGTGTCAATGGAAACAGCAGACACAGACGCAATTGGGTTGCAGTCAGGAACGAAAGTGAGCGTGAACAGAATTGCAACATTTAAACAGAAAATGGCCTGGCCGGACAGATCGTGTTACCTTTGTGGCAGGGCTCACGCACACTAGGTCATTGCAGGTTTAAATGCAAAACTTGCAGAAAATGTGCTTGAGATTCTAAATTGGAGAAAGGCTAATTTTGTTCGTATCAGTAAGGATCTGGCAAGTGTAGATTCGGACAGGCTGTTTTCTGGGAAAGGTGTACTTGGTAATTGGGAGACCTTCAAAGGTGAAGTTTTGAGAATACAAAGCTTGCATGTGCTTGTCAGAATAAAAGGCAACTCCCTGTCCAACAGCACCGTGAGTATTCTTTGGCACCAAGTTTGTAATGGAGGCATTTCTCCCTACCTTCCTGAAAGTAATTAGCAATCTGCAGTAAATACAGATCTCACCAGCTGGACCCTACATCTAATAAATAAATATGAGTCTCTACCAACAGGAAGCACCTGACCCTGTGCTAAGCCTTGAATACTAGTGAAGAGATTGGATTTACAGCTCTCAGTTGCCTGCAGTGGTTTGAAATGAAAGTGAACCTGTGGGTTTTTCATTCCCTGAGAAGCAAGACCCAAAATTCCAACACACCTGTCATTTCAGTGTAAGCTTATCTATTGAAGCATTAAGGAAGCGGAAAGAATCAAGCTCTTTCTGTAGGATATCTATCTCCACAGATCACTTCACATAATAATGTAAAAATGCAGCGACAGGAATAGACTACATTCCCTCTTGTGTCTGATGGTGCTAAACTGATTCTGCAGCCGACCAGCTTCACTGACCTCAGCGCTGAACTGGCTCCGTGGCTGTGGCCAGCAGCTATCAGGCTCCGAGACCGGCTTCAGTCGCCTCAGCGCTGAACTGGCTCCATGGCTGTGGCCAGCAGCTATCAGGCTCCGAGACCGGCTTCAGTCGCCTCAGCGCTGAACCGGCTCCATGGCTGTGGCCAGCAGCTATCAGGCTCCGAGACCGGCTTCAGTCGCCTCAGCGCTGAACCGGCTCCATGGCTGTGGCCAGCAGCTATCAGGCTCCGAGACCGGCTTCAGTCGCCTCAGCGCTGAACCGGCTCCGTGGCTGTGGCCAGCAGCTATCAGGCTCCGAGACCGGCTTCACTGACCTCAGCGCTGAACCGGCTCCGTGGCTGTGGCCAGCAGCTATCAGGCTCCGAGACCGGCTTCAGTCGCCTCAGCGCTGAACCGGCTCCGTGGCTGTGGCCAGCAGCTATCAGGCTCCGAGACCGGCTTCACTCGCCTCAGCGCTGAACCGGCTCCGTGGCTGTGGCCAGCAGCTATCAGGCTCCGAGACCGGCTTCACTCGCCTCAGCGCTGAACCGGCTCCGTGGCTGTGGCCAGCAGCTATCAGGCTCCGAGACCGGCTTCAGTCGCCTCAGCGCTGAACTGGCTCCGTGGCTGTGGCCAGCAGCTATCAGGCTCCGAGACCGGCTTCACTCGCCTCAGCGCTGAACCGGCTCCGTGGCTGTGGCCAGCAGCTATCAGGCTCCGAGACCGGCTTCACTCGCCTCAGCGCTGAACCGGCTCCGTGGCTGTGGCCAGCAGCTATCAGGCTCCGAGACCGGCTTCACTGACCTCAGCGCTGAACCGGCTCCGTGGCTGTGGCCAGCAGCTATCAGGCTCCGAGACCGGCTTCAGTCGCCTCAGCGCTGAACCGGCTCCGTGGCTGTGGCCAGCAGCTATCAGGCTCCGAGACCGGCTTCACTCGCCTCAGCACTGAACCGGCTCTGTGGCTGTGGCCAGCAGCTATCAGGCTCCGAGACCGGCTTCACTCGCCTCAGCACTGAACTGGCTCCGTGGCTGTGGCCAGCAGCTATCAGGCTCCGAGACCGGCTTCACTGACCTCAGCGCTGAACTGGCTCCGTGGCTGTGGCCAGCAGCTATCAGGCTCCGAGACCGGCTTCAGTCGCCTCAGCGCTGAACCGGCTCTGTGGCTGTGGCCAGCAGCTATCAGGCTCCGAGACCGGCTTCAGTCGCCTCAGCGCTGAACCGGCTCTGTGGCTGTGGCCAGCAGCTATCAGGCTCCGAGACCGGCTTCAGTCGCCTCAGCGCTGAACTGGCTCTGTGGCTGTGGCCAGCAGCTATCAGGCTCCGAGACCGGCTTCAGTCTCCTCAGCGCTGAACTGGCTCCGTGGCTGTGGCCAGCAGCTATCAGGCTCCGAGACCGGCTTCACTGACCTCAGCGCTGAACTGGCTCCGTGGCTGTGGCCAGCAGCTATCGGGCTCCGAGACCGGCTTCAGTCGCCTCAGCGCTGAACCGGCTCCGTGGCTGTGGCCAGCAGCTATCGGGCTCCGAGACCGGCTTCACTGACTTCAGCGCTGAACCGGCTCCGTGGCTGTGGCCAGCAGCTATCAGGCTCCGAGACCGGCTTCACTGACCTCAGCGCTGAACTGGCTCTGTGGCTATGGCCAGCAGCTATCAGGCTCCGAGACCGGCTTCACTGACCTCAGCGCTGAACCGGCTCCATGGCTGTGGCCAGCAGCTATCAGGCTCCGAGACCGGCTTCAGTCGCCTCAGCGCTGAACCGGCTCTGTGGCTGTGGCCAGCAGCTATCAGGCTCCGAGACCGGCTTCAGTCGCCTCAGCGCTGAACTGGCTCCGTGGCTGTGGCCAGCAGCTATCAGGCTCCGAGACCGGCTTCAGTCGCCTCAGCGCTGAACCGGCTCCATGGCTGTGGCCAGCAGCTATCAGGCTCCGAGACCGGCTTCACTGACCTCAGCGCTGAACTGGCTCCGTGGCTGTGGCCAGCAGCTATCAGGCTCAGAGACCGGCTTCACTGACCTCAGCGCTGAACTGGCTCCATGGCTGTGGCCAGCAGCTATCAGGCTCCGAGACCGGCTTCAGTCGCCTCAGCGCTGAACCGGCTCTGTGGCTGTGGCCAGCAGCTATCAGGCTCCGAGACCGGCTTCACTGACCTCAGCGCTGAACCGGCTCCGTGGCTGTGGCCAGCAGCTATCAGGCTCCGAGACCGGCTTCACTGACCTCAGCGCTGAACCAGCTCTGTGGCTGCAGATTCGCATTCAGGGACTCTGCAGTTCCTGGTCTGTGTGTTATTTGTTTATTTTTATTGTTTGCATGATTTATTTTCACACATTGGTTGTTTGTTGGTCTTTATTATGTGTTTTTTAAAATTCTGTTGTGTTTCTTTGTATTGTGGCTGCCTGCAAAAAGGATAATCTCAAGGTCATATATGGTATAAGCACTTTGATAATAAATGTACTTTGAGCTTTCTACACTGACTCCATAACCCTCGATTCTCCTGGTATCAAAAACATTTTAATCTCTGACTGGAAGGTACTCATCAAATGAGCCTCCACACACCTATGGGTAGAAGGTCCCATCCGGTGAAGAAATTCCTTCTGCTCTCAGTCATTAATGGCACTGTCTTATATAGAGAACATAAAAGATGCTGGAAATCCAGAGCATCTTATTTTGAGACTTGGACTTGTATCCAGGGGAAATACCATCACTGCCTCAATCTGATCAGGAACTGGCACCCTTCAATGAGATCAACCCTCTCCTAACCTACAAAACTAGAGACCCAATCTGAATCTTTCTTCCCAGACTTCAATTCAGGGAAACTTACTTGTATTTTGTTTGTCACAAGAGTATTGTTAAGATTCATTTAAAACATGTACATTGAAATGTACAGTTAAATATGAAACAGACTCGATGGGCCAAATGGCCTGATTGTCCCCTTCTGTCTTAAGCTCGTATGGGTAAAGATCATAGGTCTACTCTCCTGAAAGATTCTGCAATTATCTGAGAGTTTTCTGGTCACTGTTGTCGAGACAAGCTTTTTTTTAAATAATGGCTTGATTCCAATTTGAATCATTTCTCCTATGTCTGCATTTCCTGATATAAAAAATCAAAACTTTTTTCATTTGCTGTTAGAACCTGAGGTCCATCAGTAAATCCATTGAATGTGGCAAGAATTAAACCTGTGTCTTGGCATCAGCTGCCCCGTTAACCACAAGGCAATACACCATCCGTGCAGATGAAAACAGAGGCTTTATAAGGCATTATTCAGATGGAACTTAGAGTATTGAGAGCAGTTTCAGTAATGTGTTGTGCTAACCACTATGCTACAGTACCAATGACCCAGATTCAATTCCCACTGCTGTCTGTAAGGAGTCTGTACCTTCTCCCTGTGACCGTGTGTGTTTCTCCGGGAGCTTCAGTTTCCTCCCACAGCCCAGAGACATACTGGGAACCAACTGGCAGGTTAATTGATCATTGTAAATTGCCCCATGATTAGACTAGGGTTAATGGGGGGTTGCTGGGCAGCACCGACCAGAGTGCACAAAGGGCCTGTTCAGCACTGTACCTCAATAAATAAATAAATGTAAAATAATAAATAATAAATGAGAATGATTCAGGAATGAAAAGATTAACATATAAGGAGCATTTGATGACTCTGGGCCTGTTCACACTGGAGTTTGAAGGATGAAGAGTGGGGATATCTTTGAAACCTATCAAATACTGAAAGGACTAGATAGAGTGGACATGGAGAGAATGTTTCCAATCATGTCTAGGACCAGAGGACACAGACTCAGAATAGAAGGCCATCCTTTTAATACGGAGACGAGGAGGAACCCTTTTAGCCAGAGGGTGGTGAATCTGTGGAACTCATTGCTGAGGAGGCCAAGTCGTTTGGTATATTTAAAGCAGAGGTTGATGCGCGAAGGGTTTCGGTCCGAAACGTCGACTGTACTCTTTTCCATAAATGCTGTCTGGCCTGCTGAGTTCCTCCAGCATTTTGTGTGTGTTGCTAGTTCTTGATCAGTCAGGATGTCAAAGATTACAGGGAGAAGGCATGAGGGTGGGTTTGATTGGGAATAAGGTCAGCCATGGTGGAATGATGGAGCAGGCTCAGTGGGCCAAATGACCTAATTCTGCTCCTATGCCTTGTGTTCTAAAATGACCAGTGGCAATATATCATGGAGGGATCTGCCCTCCTTCACTGAGACAATGAACTTCATCCTCTTCTCTGTCCCACTTCCCTTACTTCTATGGCCCTTTACTTCCACTCTCTCAACAATGGGAGATTTTAATCTGCATCTGCTGGCTCCCGATCCTTTCTGATCCAAGGTTCTTTCAGAAGTCAAGAAAGAGGTACAAAACTTGTTCTTCACTATTGTTTTATCAAATGCTAATAGAACAAACAGAATTGGAAACAAACAGTTAAAGGAGAAATTTGGACAGGTACATGTCTCATCCCATTGACATGACCCAGACCACAGCCTCCCCATATCTCTCCCATCCACGTACCAATCCAAATTTCTCTTAAATATCTAGCAGGGCAGGGGAAATAAGAAGTAAAGACTAAAAGAATAAAGTTGGTGGGCTGACCTTCGACTCAAATTTGTAGATAAGAGTTAACCAATCAGCTAGCTCCTATTCAAAAAGCGCGCACAAAATTCTGAATGAACTCAGCAGGTCAAGCAGCATCTATGGAAATGAATAAACAGTCGATGTTTCGGGCCGAGACCCTCAATCAGGACTGGAAAGGAAGAGGGAAGAAGCCAGAATACAAAGGTGGGGGGGGGGGGGGGGGCGCGTGGAGGGGAATGAGTACAAGCTGCCAGGTGATAGGTGAGACAGTTGTAGAGAAAATGCAGCGCAGATAGACGATAAAGTGTAGACTGTGAGGTCAGGAGTCCACCTGATCGTACCAGATAAGCCTCATAACAGTGCTACAGAATCTTACCTTGGGCCTGATGGTACATACTTTCAGGCTTTTGTATCTGCAGGAAAGACTTGTAGCTGCAAGAATTTAGAAGATTTTCCAGAGACTTGTTTGAAATATGCAAAATCATGAGGGGTTTTGACTAGGAGGATGGGAGATGTTTTCTCTGTGAGAGAACATAGAACCATTTACAAAAGAGCTGAGGTGAGATGTATTTAATAGTGAGCTTCTGAAGCTCCTGCTTGCTTTAGAGGAAGTGTCTTTTGAATATTGTATACTACATAGAACATAGTATAGTACAGCACAGTACAGGCCCTTCGGCCCACAATGTCGTGCCGACCCTTAAACCCTGCCTCCCATATAACCCCCCACGTTAAATTCCTCCATATATCTGTCTAGTAGTCTCTTAAATTTCACTGGTGTATCTGCCTCCACCACTGACTCAGGCAGTGCATTCCACGCAGCAACCACTCTCTGAGTGAAAAACCTTCCTCTAATATCCCCCTTGAACTTCCCTCCCCTTACCTTAAGTCCATGTCCTCTTGTACTGAGCAGTGGTGCCCTGGGGAAGAGGCACTGGCTGTCCACTCTATCTATTCCTCTTAATATCTTGTACACCTCTATCATGTCTCCTCTCATCCTCCTCCTCTCCAAAGAGTAAAGCCCTAGCTCCCTTAATCTCTGATCATAATGCATACTCTCTAAACCAGGCAGCATCTTGGTAAATCTCCTCTGTACCCTTTTCAATGCTTCCACATCCTTCCTATAGTGAGGTGACCAGAACTGGACACAGTACTCCAAGTGTGGCCTAACCAGAGTTTTATAGAGCTGCATCATTACATCGCGTCTCTTAAACTCTATCCCTCAACTTATGAAAATTAACACCCCATAAGCTTTCTTAACTACCCTATCGACCTGTGAGGCAACCTTCAGGGATCTGTGGACATGTACCCCCAGATCCCTCTGCTCCTCACACTACCAAGTATCCTGCCATTTATCTTGTACTCTGCCTTGGAGTTTGTCCTTCCAAAGTGTACCACCTCACACTTCTCTGGGTTGAACTCCATCTGCCACTTCTCAACCCACTTCTGCATCCTATCAATGTCTCTCTGCAATCTTTGACAATCCTCTACACTATCCACAACACCATCAACCTTTGTGTCATTTGCAAACTTGCCAACCCACCCTTCTACCCCCACATCCAGATCATTAATAAAAATAACAAAAATTAGAGGTCCCAGAACCGATCCTTGTGGGACACCACTAGTTACAACCCTCTGCTTTCTGCAGTCAAGCCAATTCTGAATCCACCTGGCCAAATTTCCCTGGATCCCATGCCTTCTGACTTTCTGAATAAGCCTACCATGTGGAACCTTGTCAAATGCCTTACTAAAATCCATGTAGATCACATCCACTGCACTACCCTCATCTATATGCCTGGTCACCTCCTCAAAAAACTCTATCAGGCTTGTTAGACACAATCTGCCCTTCACAAAGCCATGCTGATTGTCCCTGATCAGACCATGATTCTCTAAATGCCCATAGATCCTATCTCTAAGAATCTTTTCCAACAACTTTCCCACCACAGATGTAAGGCTCACTGGTCTATAATTACCCAGACTATCTCTACTACCTTTTTTTGAACAAGGGGACAACATTTGCCTCCTTCCAATCCTCCGGTAACATTCCCGTAGAAACGAGGACATAAAGATCCTAGCCAGAGGCTCAGCAATCTCTTCCCTCGCCTCGTGGAGCAGCCTGGGGAATATTCTGTCAGGCCCTGGGGACTTATCTGTCCTAATGTATTTTAACAACTCCAACACCTCCTCTCCCTTAATATCAACATGCTCCAGAACATCAACCTCACTCATATTGTCCTCACCATCATCAAGTTCCCTCTCAATGGTGAATACTGAAGAGAAGTATTCATTGAGGACCTCGCTCACTTCCCCAGCCTCCAGGCACATCTCCCCACCTTTATCTCTAATCAATTCTACCTTCACTCCTGTCATCCTTTTGTTCTTCACATAATTGAAGAATGCCTTGGGGTTTTCCTTTACCCTACTCGCCAAGACCTTCTCATGCCCCCTTCTTGCTCTTCTCAGCCCTTTCTTAAGCTCCTTTCTTGCTACCCTATATTCCTCAGTAGACCCGTCTGATCCTTGCTTCCTCAACCTCATGCATGCTGCCTTTTTCCACCTGACTAGATTTTCCACCTCACTTGTCACCCGTGGTTCCTTCACCCTACCATTCTTTATCTTCCTCACCGGGACAAATTTATCCCTAACTTTCTGCAAGAGATCCCTAAACATCGACCACATGTCCATAGTACATTTCCCTGCAAAAACTTCATCCCAATTCACACCCGCAAGTTCTAGCATAATTTGCCCTTCCCCAATTAAAAATTTTCCTGTCCTCTCTGATTCTGTCCTTTTCCATGATAATGTTAAAGGCCAGGGAGCGGTGATCACTGTCCCCCACATGCTCACCCACTGACAGATCTGTGACCTGATCCGGTTTGTTACCTAATACTAGATCTAGTATGGCATTCCCCCTAGTCAGCCTGTCAACATACTGTGACAGGAATCCGTCCTGTACACACTTAACAAACTCTGCCCTGTTTTAACCCTTGGAACTAATCAGGTGCCAATCAATATTAAGGAAGTTAAAGTCATCCATGATAACAACCCTGTTATTTTTGCATCTTTCCAAAATCTACCTCCCAATCTGCTCCTCGGTATCTCTGCTGCTACCAGGGGGCCTATAGAATACCCCCAGTAGAGTAACTGCTCCCTTCCTGTTCCTGACTTCCACCCACACTGACTCAAAAGAGGATCCTGCTACATTATACACCCTTTCTGTAGCTGTAATAGTATCCTTGACCAGTAATGCCACCCCTCCTCCCCTTCCCCCCTCTCTATCACTTTTAAAGCACTAAAATCCAGGAATATTGAGAATCCATTCCTGCCCTGGTGCCAGCCAAGTCTCCGTAATGGCCACTACATCATAATTCCATGTATGTATCCAAGCTCTCAGTTCATCACCTTTGTTCCTGACGCTTCTTGCATTGAAGTACACGTACTTTAGCCCTTCTACCTTACTACCTTTACACCCTTTATTCTGCTTCTCTTCCCTCAAAGCCTCTCTATATGTTAGATCTGGCTTTACTCCATGCACTGTACTTGCAGTTCCTGCATGACCTTTATCCTCCTGCACCTCACTATCTGCTTGAAAACTCTGGTTCCCCTCCCCTCCCCCGCAAATCTAGTTTAAACCCCCTGGAGTAGCACTAGCAAACCTTCCCGCAAGGATGTTAGTCCCCCTCCAGTTCAGGTGCAACCCGTCCCATCGGAACAGGTCCCACCTTCCCTGGATCAAGGCTCAATTGTCCAGAAACATGAAGCCCTCCCTCCTGCACCAACTCCTTAGCCACGTATTTAGCTGCATTATCTTCCTATTTCTAGCCTCACTAGCACGTGGCACGGGTAGCAATCCTGAGATTGCAACCCTGGAGGTCCTGTCCTTCAACTTTGCACCTAATTCCCTAAACTCTCTTTGCAGGACTTCCTCCTCCTTCCTATCCACGTCATTGTTCCCTACATGGACCACGACATCTGGCTGCTCACCCTCCCTCTTGAGAATACCGAGAACTCGATCTGAGATATCGCGGACCCTGGCACCAGGGAGGTCAGAGAACTAGAGATACCGAGAAGCAGATTGGGAGGCATCCTGGATTCTCGATCTCTCCCACAGAACCTCTTATCTGTCCCCCTAACTATTGAATCCCCTATCACTACTGCTCTCCTCTTTTCCCTCCTTCCCTTCTGAACTGAGGGCCCAGTCTCAGTGCCAGAGACGCGACCACTGCAACTTGTCCCTGGTAGGTCATCCCCACCAACAATATCCAAATCGGTATACTTATTATTGATGGGAACGGCCACAGGGGTGCTCTGCTCTTCCTGTCTATTCCCCTTCCCTCTCCTGACAGTCACCCAGCTACCTGTCTCCTGACTCTTAGGGGTGACTATCTCCCTGAAGCTCCTGTCTGTTTCTGCCTCTGCCTCACGAATGATCCGAAGTTCATCCAGCTCCAGTTCCCCAACACGGTTTGTCAGGAGCTGCAGCTGGATGTCATCAGGGACAATTGTGATCGCCCTGACTTCCCACATACTGGAAACGGAGCACTCGACTGCCCTACTGCTGCCTCCATTACCTACTCCTAAGCTAATTAGATTAATTAAAGGAGCTTACCCGGCCTTACCTCACTTAGAGCAAGCTCGTCCTCAGCCTCTGTTCGCTGAAGCCTCTTGAGCCAAAGCCTTCCTACTCTGTCTCCCACTACTCCGTCACTCGCAGCCATGATGCCCGCTCCGTTAATCTGCTCGCTTTTTAAACTCTCCCGCTGTTCTCACAGGCCAACCTTCACGTGCTTGCGCAGTCGTGCCTCGTTCAAACTGCCGAAGAAATGCTAGATTTAAATTAATTTATGAATCACGTGTACATCGACACATAAAGTGAAATGAGTCCTTTGTGCCAAATCAAATCAGCGAAGACTGCACTAGGCAGCCCACAAATGCCCACCACACTTCTGGTGCCAATACAGCATGTCTAAACTTCACTAACCCTAACCGTACGTCTTTGTAATGTGGGAGGAAACCAGAGCACCTGGAGGAAACCCTCATGGTCATGGGGAAAACATACAAACTCCTTCCAGACAGTGGCAGGAATTGCACCCCAATCTACACTATTGTGTTGCCTCATGTAGCTGAGTATGTGGTGTTTAAGAGAATTTTAAATAAACATGGGACTGTGCTCAGACAATTTTGTGCATTTGTGATTTGGCATTGTGTTAGGCACAGATATTGTGGGCTGAAGGGCGTATTCATGTTCCATACAGTTCCGATTCAGATTCAGCTTCACTTTATCACACGTACACAGAAAGACACAGTGAAATGCACCATTTGTGTCAACACCCGACACACCCGAGGATGTGCTGCGAGCAGACGGGAAATGATGCCACACGTTCCGGCACCAGCTTAGCATGCCCACAGTCTGCGAGTCCCGTCAATGTTCTATATTCTTCTTTGATCTTTTCAGTCAGACTTTATTTGTTTTTTTTTAGGTTTATTTGACGTTGATTATCTGCCAAATACTTGCCTTGTGAAATTGTTCACTGCATTAGAGTTGCTTCCTCCACCATTCTGGTCCAAGCTGTTTGCCCACCCATCATTAGTCTTTCAGGAAATTGAATTAAGATTAACACTTGAGACATTTATTTCATTATTTTTTTAGCAATATACCATTTATTTTAAAATATGATACCTTTGTTTTCTATTAATATTGTTCCTTGTTTGCCTCCTCACTGGTTAAATTAATTGATTATTTCTTTTATTCTATTGTATTTCTTTATATCTACTGTGAATGCCTGCAAGGAAATGATTCTCAGTATATGTACTTTGATAAATACATTGACAATAAATTTACTTTGAAGTTTGAAATAAAAATTTCTCAGGCCTGAATGAACATAATGGATCATCATCACTTCTGTGAAACCCAGTAATGTCACAGGAGAGTGACCAGTTCAGCTGGATTGTTGCCAAGGCTTTAAATGTGCATTTCCAACACCTTCCCTCATGATTAATCGCTACAGCTGATGTGAAGAGCTGTGTTTTCCAATAGTATTAACAGTTTGTTAATGACAAGGTAGAAGAGATGTAAAAAACAGAAACATCTGTAAGTGGAGTGTGTGTTTATAGGTGGAGTGTCCAATTTAAACATTGTTGGTGATGCATTGCATTGGAGTGTGAATCTGGTGTCATATTGGCCTGGGACGTGCGCCTGTAACCGATCTGTCATCCAGTTCAGCTTGGTTCCAGTTTCAGAGGAGCTTCAGGTTTCGCAGTGGAAGTTAAGGGATGATTGACAGAGGTGCAGCTGACGAGCAGATTTACTCAACTGGGAAATCAGGGTATTGCTAATTTTGACCAACGAAGTCAAGGATGAGAAAAACACTAGGCAATTTCAAGATTTATATCTTGTGCAATATATATATATATATGTGTGTGTGTGTGTGTGTGTGTGTGTGTGTGTGTGTGTGTGTGTGTGTGTGTGTGTGTGTGTGTGTGTGTGTGTATATGTGTATAATCTTATATCTTCTATATTATACATTATACAGTATAAGATTACATATAATTATAAATATACAGTTTATCCACACGTGTATGTGTATCAAATATTATGAATCAGTTAAGTAACTAATAAACTAACATAGAACATGTTTGTTTATGAGCAGGATTTATGAGCATTCGGAGAGACATAATCTGATTGGGGATAGTCAGCATGGCTTTGTCAAGGGCAGGTTGTGCCTTATGGGCCTGATTGAGTTCTTTGACATTGTAACAAAACATATTGATGAAGGTAGAGCAGTGGTTGTAGTGTGTATTGATTTCAGCATGGCATTTGATAAGGTTCCCTGTACAAGACTCACTCAGAAAGTAAGGAGGCATGGGATTCAAGGAGACCTTGCTTTGTGGATCCAGAACTGGCTTGCCCACAGAAGGCAAAGGGTGGTTGAAGATGGTTCCTATTCTGCATGGAGGTCAGTGACCAGTGGTGTTCCACAGAGATCTGTTCTAGGACCCATCTTCTTTGTGATTTTTATAAATGACCTGGATGAGGAAGCAGAAAGGTGGGTTAGTAAGTTTGCTGTGACACAAAATTTGGGGGTTTTGTGGATAGTCTGGAGGGTTGTCAGAGGTTACAGCGGGACATTGACAGGATGCACATCTGGGCTGAGAAGTGGCAGATGGAGTTCAACCCAGATAAGTGCGAAGTGGTTCATTTTGGTAGGTCAAATTTGAATACAGAATATAATAATGATAAGACTCTTGGCAGTGTGAAAGATTAGCAAGATCCTGGGGTCCGTGTCCATGGACATTCAAAGCTGCTGCGTAGGTTGAGAGTGTTGTTAAGAAGGCATATGCTGTGATGGCCTCAATCAGCCATGGGATTGAGTTCAAGAGTCATGAGGTAATGTCAAAGCTACATAAGACTTTAGTCAGACCCCACTTGGAGTACTGTGTTCAGTTCTGGTCACCTCACTACAGGAGGGATGTGGATACTATAGAGAGAGTGCAGAGGAGATTTACAAGGATGTTGCCTGCATTGGAGACCATGCCTTATGAGAATAGGAGTGAACTTGGCCTTTTCTCCTTGGAGCAACAGAGAATAAGTGACCTGATAGAGGTGTATAAGATTGAAGAGAGGCATTGATTGTGTGGATAACCAGGGCTGAAGTGGCTAACATGAAGGAGCATAGTTTTAAGGTGCCTGGAAATGGGTGCAAGGGGGGTATTAGGGGTAAGTTTTTCGTACAGAGTGGTGGGTGCGTGGAGTGCACTGTCAGCAACATTGGTAGAGGTGGATACAACAGGGTCTTTTAAGAGACTCTTAGATAGGTATATGGAGCTTAGAAAAATAGAGGGCTATGTGGTAGGGTAATCCTGGGCAGTTTCTAGTGTAGGGTACATGGTCAGCACAACATTGTGGGCCGAGGGGCCCGTAATGTGCTGTAGATGTCTATGATTCTGTGATACACTACAACACCGTACAGGCACTTTGGCCACAATTTTGTGCTGACATTTTAATCATCTCTCACCTTCCTTCATTCCAAAGAGAAAAATCCGAGCTCACTCAATCTTTCCTCATAAGGCATGCTCCCTAATCCAGGCAGCAACCTGGTAAATCTCCTCTACACCCTCTCTAAAGTTTCCACATCCTTCCTATAATGAGGCGACCAGAACTGATCACAATATTCCAACACAGCCTTAAAGGATGAGAAAAACTAATATATATAATATAAAGATAGATACATATGTGTGTGTGTATATATCTAATATTATTTAAAGGACTCATTAAATAATAAATGGAATTTAATTAAGTATTATTTATTAAATAATTTATATTATTTGTATGACTCAAATTCTTAAGAGTTAATGACGTGTTTATTTTAGAATCAGACACTTATGTAGACAAGGACTGCAGCAATTTGATTTGTATCACTGCTTTTGTATAGCAAGATTGCATAAGTCACTATCAAACTAATATTGACATCAAACATTAAAGAGATAATTAGTCAGATGGCATTTGACCTTGGTCAGATAGAGCAGGTTTTATAGAGACTTAAGCTACAGAGAGATTTATGTCAGAGCGATGAGAGAATTTCCAAGCTGAAGGCACGGTCATCGGTGCTGAGGTGATTAAAGTTGGGGTGACTAAAAGGTCAACTCCACCATGGACTGCCCCAAGCCCGGCTCTGAAAAGAGGAGAGTTGGGCATGGAGCTAGCAACCCCATCCTGTAAAAACCCAAAGTTACCAAAATGCCAAAGACTTCATCCGTGGGAGAAAGATACAACATGAAAGATTGGCCCAAGACCAAGGACTCTGGTGAGCTGCTATCAGCAGCTTATGCCCCAGTAAGGATGAGTGGCTTAAGAAGAAGATTAAAAGGTTGGAATTGAATGAGTGTGGATAATCTTGGGAGGGCTTCAAAATAGAGATTACAGAGAAATAGATGTTAATTGCAGGTCACAAAACTGCAAATGTACCAGCTGAAATTATATCAGAATCAGATTTTTGATGAGATCATTGGGCACCATTTAAACATACTCAATGATCAGATCTACTATATCTGTACTACATCAAATATCAGTTAATCTGCTGAGCTCTCGAGTATGAACACGGTTGAAGAGTACAGGCCCTTCAACCCATGATATTGTGCTGACCCTTTGGCCTACCCCAAGCTCAAGCTAGGGATGAAGGGATTGTCAATATTAGACCAAAAGTTGCAGCAGCAGAAGTCAAACCATTTGGCTGAATGAGTCTGCGCTATTGTCCCATCATGACTGATTTATTATCACTCTCAACCCCATTCTCCTGCCTTCTCCCCATAACCTTTAACACCCTGACTCATCAAGAACCCATCAACCTCTGCTATAAATACCCTCAATGACTTGGCCTCCACAGCCATCGGTGCCAATGAATTCCACAGATTCACCACCCTCTGGCTAAAGAGATTCCTCTTCTCTTTGTTCTAAAGGGTTGCCGTTATATTCTCACACCGTACCCCTCTGGTCCTAGACTCTTCCTCTCCCCCCCCCCCCCCATAGGAACCATCCTCTCCACATCCACTATGTTGAGGCTTTTCAATTTTCAATGGGTTTCAATGAGATTCCCCCCCCCCACCAATTCGCATTAGGGTTAGGGTTAGGGTTAACCCTAATGCATCCTAACCCTAACCCTATTCTTCTAAACTCCAGTGAGTACAGGAGCACAGCCATCAAACCCTCCTCATACATTAACCCCTTCATTTTCAGGATCATTCTCATGAGCCTCCCCTCAACCCTCTCCAAAGCCAGCACATCTTTTCTTAGATAAGGGGACAAAAACCGGCATCAGGATTTCAACCTGAAACGCTGAGAGTTTATATACCCCCACCACCCCCACGGACGCAGCTTGACTCACCTGTGGATTGTTTGTGGCACTGCTGAGGCCTCACCTTGAGTATGTGAACAGTTTTGGGCTCCTCATCTTAAAAGAGATGTGTTGGCATTGGAGAGGGTCCAGAGGAGGTTCACAAGGATGATTCCGGGAGTGAAAGGGTTATCTTACGACGAACATTTGATGGCTCTGGGTCTGTACTCGCTGGAATTCAGAAGGATGAAGGGGGATCTCATTGAAACCTTTCAAAGGTTGAAAGGCCTAGACAGAGTAGATGTGGAACGGATATTTCATATGGTGGGAGAGTCCAGGACAAGAGGGCACAGCCTCAGGATAGAGGGGTGCCCTTTCAAAACAGAGATGCGGAGAAATTTCTTTAGCCAGAGGGTGGTGAATTTGTGGAATTTGTTACCACGTGCAGCTGTGGAGGCCAGGTCGTTGGGTGTATTTAAGGCAGAGATTGATAGGCTCTTGATTGGACATGGCATCAAAAGTTACGGGGAGAAGGCCAGGAAATGGGGTCGAGGAAGAGACAAAAAAAAAGGATCAGCCATGATTGAATGGTGGAGCAGACTCGATGGGCCAATTGGCCTAATTCTGCTCCTATGTCTTATGGTCTGTTACCTTGTACAGCTGCAGGCTGTTCTGACAACATAAAATTGTGTTTATTTTGCATTGTTGCTAACTGGTTCACCATTGGAGTTTGTATTGAAGAAATGACAATCAAGATTGTTAAATGTCATTTCCTGTGCACAAGTGTAAAGAAGATTGAAATAATTGTTACTCCAGATCCAATGCAGCACTAAAAATCCAGTAAAATAAAGAACACAATAATTAAAGAATACACAATAAATATAGATACTTAAGATAGCTTATGTACATAAATTGATTTTATTTCTGTAAAGTGATGCTAGGCACAGGAGAGTCTGTACATAGGTGACTCTGACAGGAAATGATGAAGTGATGGTTGGGGGTGTGGAGGGGAGGGTTAGTGGGTGGAGGTGTTGATCAGCCTCACTGCTTGCTGAAAGTAGCTGTTTTTGAGTCTGGTGGCCCTGATGTGGATGCTACGTAGCCTCCTCCCTGATGGGAGTGGGAGCCATGAGCAGGGTGGGTGGGATTCTTCATGATGTTACTGGTCCTTTACCAGCACCCTTCTGTATCTATGTCCTTGATGGTAGTGTGGGGAAGAGTTCAGTTGCATCCATTTAAATACCCCTGATTTTAAATTGGGAATAAATGAGACGCCAATGGTTTATACAAGAGATACCACTGCTTTTCAAAAAATAACAAAAGATAATGCTGCTAAACTGTGAATAATGATGAGCTGATAAGATGCTTTTGGCACTGGAGAAGAATGAGAGTGGGAGGAAATTATGAGCCTTACACAACATGTTGCCAAGGAGACGGCAACAACCTTGTGTTTTTATTGAGCCCTCAAAACAGCAAAAGTTCCCTGAGAGGTTCACAAATAAAATTTCATATGAGACCACACCAGGAGATATTAATCCATTTTGTTTTATTTTCATGTTTGCACTTTTACCCCAATGTAAAGAACTTTGAACTACATTGTCTGTATGAAACATGGTCTATAAATAAGTGATTTTAACAAAAAGGTTGGTCAAAGAGAGTGAAAGGTTTCGCAGCACAGTATAGAGCCCTGGCTCACAATGTTGTGTCCACCCTTTAATCTACTCTAAGGTCAATCTAATGCTTAGCTCCAGCATAGCCCTCCATTTTACTATCATCTATGCAACTATTTAAGAGCTTCTTAAACGTCCCTAATGTTTCTGCCCCTACCACCACCCCTGGCAGGGTGTTCCACACACTCACCACTCCCTGTGCTGGAAAAACTTACCTCTGATAGTCCCCTATACTTCCCATGAGACGATAAGATATAGGAGCAATTTTAGACCATTCAGCTCATTGAGACTGCTCCACCATTTTATTCATGGTTGATTTACTTTCTCTCCCAACCCCATTCTCCTGCCTTCTCCCCATAACCTTTGACACCCTGACCAATCAAGAACCTATCAACCTCCACTTTAAATGCATCCAATGACTTGGCCTCCACAGCCGTCTGTGGCAATGAATTGCACAGATTCACCATCCTCTGACTACAGAACTTCCTCCTCATCTCTGTTCTAAGTGGATGTCCCTCTATTCTGAGGCTTCCTCCAATCACCTTTATGTCCCCTCGTATTAGCCATTTCCGCCCTGCAACGTCATCTCTGGCTGTCCACCTGATTTATGCTGCTTATAATCTTGTACATCTCTTACGCTCCAAAGTCTTGTTCCCCATAACTATTGAAGCCCTGATTCCCAATGGAGAGAGCTTACAACTGGAGAGAGCCCAGCACTGGAGGGATGCCGAGGTCCTGTAGGGTCCCTGGGACACAAAACAGAGACAGGCAAAGTGTTTAAACAAGGAATTAGCCAGTTCTGTTTACAGATTCATCAAACCCTCACCAGCCAGATCAAATTTTCGGATGCCTGTCTGGAATTTCATCCTGTAGAAAGCAGCTGGAGAATCTGGCTCCTTCCCCTGACCTCAAACTCCCCCTCCTCCTCGTCCCCCAACACCCTGCACTGCCCTGAAACCATGCCTACAAACTGGTACAAAACAGCCCGCTAACTGCATCTTCCTTTCTCCAAAGTGAAGATGATTCGGACAGTGGCACATTGGGTGGGTGCAGAAAATAACAAATATTTCAGATTTTGAGTGTGAGTGTATTGAATTGCTGAGAGTCTGTACAGATTCGTTCATCGTTCAGCCCACGACAAACCACTAAAATATCAAGGTTTCAAATGCAGGATGCATTTTCCAGAGACACGAGCTATAAATATTTTCTCTAGTGTATGCAAAGTAACATTGGAATTGGTTTATTATTGTCACGTGTACTGAGAATCAGTGAAAAGCTTGCCTTGTGTACCATTCATATAGATCTGATCATTGCACACGCGTAGCAAGTGTACTTACACCTTGTGTACATAGAATATGGCACAGTACAGGCCCTTCGGCCCATGACATTGTGCTGACCTTTTAACTTGCTCTGAAATCAACCTAACCCTTCCTTCTATTTTTCCTTTATCTGTGTCCCTAAATAAGAGTTTCTTAAATGCCCCTAATGCATCTGCCTCTACTACCACCCCAGATAGGTGTTCCATATACCCACCACTCTCTGTGTAAAAATACCTATTTCTGACATCCCACTATATTTTCCTCCAACCACATTAAAATGATCCTCCTTGTATTAGTCATTTCCATCCTGGGGAAAACTCTCTGGCTGTCCACTCGATCTATGCCTTTTATTATCTTGTACACCTCTATCAAGTTACCTCTGATCCTCCTTCCTTCCAAAGAGAAAAGCCCTAGCTTGCTCAATTTATCCTCTTAAAACATGCCTCTTAATCTGGGCAGCATCCTGGTAGATCTACTCTGCATCCTCTCTAAAACTTCCTCATAATGAGGTGACCAGAACTGAATACAACATTCCGAGTGTGGTCTAACGAGGGTTTTATCGAGCTGCAACATTATCTCATGGATTTTGAACTCAATCCCCCTGACTAATGAAAGCCAACACACCGCATGTCTTCTTCCCACCCTTGTCAACTTGTACAGCAACTTTGAGGCTTTGTTATCAACTGAAGACTCAACATCATTACACACAAAATGCTGCAGGAACTCAGCAGGTCAGGCAGCATTTAAGGAAGGGAATAAACTGCTGACATTTTGGGTAGAAACCCTTCATCAGGACTGGAAAGGAAGGGGGAGAATGCCAGAATAAAAAATTGGGGGGGATGGGAAGGAGGACAAGCTAGAAGGTTGTAGCCAGGTAGATGGAAAAGGTAAAAGGCTGGAGAAGGAGTCTGATAAGAGAGGAGAAAGAGGAGGAGGAGAGGCACTGGGGGAGGTGATATGCAGGTGAGGAGAAGAGGTAGGAGGCCAGAGTGGGGTATAGAGGAATTAGGAAGGAGGGGAAAAAAATGGTCGGAAGTTGGAGAAATTGGTGTTTATGCTATCAGGTTGGAGACTACCTGGACAAACTGTTGCTCCTCCATCCTGAGAGTGGCCTCATTGTGGCAGGAGAGGGGGCCATGGACCGACATGTCAGGATAGGAATTAAAATGGTTGGCCACCAGCAAATACAGCTTTTGTGGATGAAGTTGAGTTGCTCGACAAAGCGGCCCCCAATTTACGTTGGGTCTCACTAATGTAAAGAAGCACTGGATACAGTTGATGATCCCAACAGATTTGCAGGTGAAGTGTTGCCTCTGCTGGAAGGACTGTTTGGGACCCTGAATGCAGGAGAAGACTCAATAGCTGGACGATTTTGGTGTGAACTCCCAGAATATAATGAGGTGCGATCAATAATTTGGGGCAGTATGGTGGGGCAAACATTTCTGTGCCACAGATGTGATTCCAGATGTAGCCTCCCTGGTGTTGGGTGTCAGAGGGGATCACTCAGCATGAGGTAACTGAGGAAAATGACAAGACCCGACAGCTGGATGGTGTGTGTTTGTGTGTGAGAGAGAGAGAGTTGGGAGGAGGAAAGGGGCCCGTTTTGTTATGGTATTGTTGGTGTTGTTCTGTCGAACATCGTGGGCATGCTATGTTGGCGCTGGAAGCATGGCGACTCTTGCGGGCGGTCCCCAGCACATCCTCAGACGGTGTTGGTCACTGACACAAATGATGCACTTCACTGTGTTTTGATATTTTGATGTGCTTGTGACAAATAAAGCTAATAGCTCAAATCACTTATTGTACCTACTGGCATGGTAGCATAGTGGTTAGCACAAGACTTCTTTGAGAAGCCCCACATTCCAATGTGAACTGGTTTGGGTCAGTAAGATGTGGGCATTCAATGTTGGCATCAGAAGCATGGAGACATTTGCAGGCTGCCCCCAGCACATCCTCGGACTGTGCTGGTCGTTGATGCAAATGATGCTTTGCACTGTATGTTTTGATGTACATGTGACAAATAGAACTAATCTTGGTCTTAACTTCTGACGGCACAAACTATTGTGTAAATGCTCCTTTTTCCTCTGTTCAAGTGACATAACCTCCTTTGGTAATCATTCCAATGTTGCGTTATTATTTCTTCAACCAATAATCCTTCCTATAGATATACAGGAGTGCTGATCTCCTATTTGCTTTCTAACCGTGAGAACACCACACGATCACTACAGCTTTTAGTCTTTCCTCACCTTCCCAGTGAATGAGGCAGCTGGGCTAATGTTTCCTTCTATCTACCCAGGAGTCGAGGTTTGTAAGAATGGAAGGAATAGGTTGAATGAGTAGCAGCTTCAGAATCAGAATCCTATTTATTATTTAGAGGAGATTTACCAGGATGCTGCCTGGATTCGCAGCATTACTCATGAGAAAATGTTGAGCAAGCTCGAGGTTTTCAGTGTGGAGGAAGGGAGGATGAGAGGTGACTTGACAGAGGTCCACAAGACGATAAGAGACATAGATAGAGCAGACAGCCAGCACCTTTTCCCCAGGGTGGAAAAATGGCTAATATGACCAGGCATAATGTTGAGGTGATTGGAGGGAAGTATAGTGAAGATGTCAGAGGTAGACATTTTTTCCTCAGAGAATGGTGGGTGCATGAAATGCCCTACCAGGGGTGGTGGCAGAGGTAAATACATTATGGACATTTAAGAAACTCTTCGATGGATGATAGAAAAATGGAGGGCCGTGGGGCGGGTGGAGAAGATTGAATTTGGAGTCAAAATGATAGCACAATATTGAGGGCCAAGGGACTTGTACCGTGCTGTAATGTTCTATGTTCAAATGTGATATTTATTTTATGGTAGCAGTACAGTGCAAAGATATAAAATTAATACAAATTACAAAATTTTTAAAAGTCCAAAATAAAGGGAATAGTACTATTCTTGAGTTCATGGGCTGTTCAAAATTCTGATGGTGGAGGGGAAGTAGCAGTTTCTGAATTGTTGAGTGGGTGGCTTCAGACTCCTTGTACCTCTTCGCTGACAGTTGTAATGCGAAGAAGACATGCCCTAGATAATGAGAGTGATAGATGCTGCCTTCTTGAGGAGCATCTCAGGAGATCTGAGGAGGACCCAGATTGTGGTTGGAGTTAAATTACGTTACATTACCCTCAGCAGTTCAGGAGCCGGATGGTTGTAGGGTAACAACTGTTCCTGAAACTGGTGGTGTGGGACCTAAGGCTCCTATACCTCCTTCCTGATGACAACAGTGAGAAGAGAGTGTGGCCTGGGTGGTGGAGATCCTTGATGAGAGATGCTACTTTCTTTTGGCAGCACTCCATGCAAATGAACTCAGTGGTGGGGAAGGCTTTACTAGTGATGGACTGGGTTATATCCACCTTCTTTTGGTAGACTTTTCCATTCCTGGGCACTAGAATTTCCACACCAGGCCATGATGCAATTGTGCATCTATGGAAAGAAAATGTGATTGCCAATTTTCTAGATAAAGTGATGAGATGGTAAAATGACACAGACCGCATTTGTTCAGCACTGATTTGAAGCTAAATCACATCGTAATATTGAAAGGCCAAGAGAGAATGTTTCCAGTAGTGGGGACGTCTACAACTACAGGGTACAAACTCAGAATAGGATATCCCTTTAGAACAGAGATGAGGAGGAATTTCTTTAGCCAGAGGGTGGAGAATCTGTGGAATTCTCTGCCTCAGATGGCTGTGGAGGTCAAGTCATTGGGTATATTGAAAGCAGAGATTCTTGATATATTCTTGATTAGTAAGTGTGTCAAAGGTTACAGAAGGCAGGAGAATGAGGATGAGAGGGAAAATAAACCAGCCAATGTCAAATGGCAGAACAGATTCTATGCCAAGTGGCCTAATTCTGCTTCTATGTTTTACGGTCTTACAATTAACAAACCAATACTGTGCAAATTTAGTGTGCTGGAATTGGGCAAGTTTAAATGTCGGAACTGCACATTCCAGATAGTGTCAGAATTGCCTTTACAGGTATCATCTGGTTGGTGTGTTCTTAATACTGAGTGGGTGTCTTGCTTTCCTGTCCTGATGAAGAGCCTAGGGCCAAAACATTGACAATTTATTCCCCTCCATAGATGCTACCTGATTTGCTGAGTTCCTCCAGCATTCTGTGTATATTGCTCAAGATTTCCAGCATCTGCAGAACCTCTTGTATAAAGGAACATGAAACTCAGTCTGCAAGAAAGGCAGATATGTGAGAAAGGATGTGACTAGGAGACCTCTCTGAAGGAAATCCAAATGATCACATCAGGATTAATCACAGTGAAAAACCATTTAAATCAGTAATTGACCATTCTTAACAACTCCATTCCAGTGATGGATGGTATGAACAGTTAACCAGAGTTGAATACCAAATGGCTAGTTGCTGTGCAATGTAGATTAATTATCCTTTTACTTTATTCATGAGAAGAACTGATAATTTATTCCATCTCACCAGGTTGTAATCACACACATTGATTTTCTAGTAAAAATTGCTAAGGCACATTAATCAGATATTGATAAACCCGAATTACATATTAATCAACTGTTAACACCAATAAACACCCCAACACCTTGATTTATTTTGCAGTTCTCTCCAGTTCCATTTTACTTTTTTTTAAAAGAGTACAGAAGCAGAGCTCTATATAATTAAACATTCCAGAGACTGCACAATAGCCTAGTGGTTAATATCACACTGTTACAGTGCCAGTAACCAGGGTTTAATTCCTGCCACTGTCTGTAAGAAGTTTTATATGTTTGCCACTTCACCACTTCTTTTTTTCCTCTCCCACTCTCATCTGGTCATCACCAACACACTACTCCCTCTGGTCCCTCACCTCAATCCCTTTTATTCCAATGTCCATCTTCAGTCCTGTGTCACCTCCACCCTCTTGTACCTGCCTATTCCTCTCCTATCGGATTCAATCTTCTTTAGCTCTGTCACTTCCACCTATCACTTCTTCCCCCACTTGCCTATTCCTCTGCCATCAGATTCCACCTTCTTCAGCCCTCTGTCACGTCCTCCCTCACTGACCTATTCCCCATCCTCCCCTCACCTGGATCCACCTATCACTCGCCAACTCTTGCTCCATCCCTTTCCCACCCTTCCAATCCTGGCTACCTCCTCTTTCTGATGAAGGATCTCAGCCTGAAATGTCAACTGTCCATTTCCCTCCAAAGATGCTGCCTCAACTGCTGAGTAACTACAGCACTTTTGTGTAGCTGAGGAATACAAGAGTAGATTACTGCAAAGTATCACAGGACGCTGGTGGGTTTACCAATGATTTAAAAAGCATGGTAAGGATCAACAATTCAAGAACAGTTTCTTCCCTCCACCATCAAATTTCTGAATCGTTAATGAACGATAATGAGTCTTTTTGCACTACTTATTTTTAATACTTACTGCAATGTATATTTTTATGTATTGCAATGTACTGCTGCCACAAAGCAAATTGCCAGTGATACTAAACTGATTCTGAACTATTAAAGACCCCGAGGAACGGTTACAAGCTTTCGAGTTGAGCCTGTTGACCCACTTTAAAAAGCTGAAAAAAACAAAGTTCATGGCCAACAAATCAACATGAGGTAAGTTAAAAATAGTCACTACAACTAAATAAAGAGCCCCAGATGCTCTTTGCAGCACTCTCAGCAGGAAGCAGCAGTCTTCTCTCTCTCACAATACAATGATCAAACGGTCCTGAAGTCCACAACATACAAAGTGCAGTTATGCTCTGGCATTTGGTCTTGCAAGCAGTTCGCAATAAATGAACAATCAAGGTGGCAAAATACACTCAGTGGCCACTTTCTTTATGTACACCTGCCCATTAATATCCAATCAGCCAATCGTGGCAGCAACTCAATGTACAAAAGCACGCAGACACGGTCAAGAGGTTCAGTTGTTATTCAGACCACACATCAGAATGGGGAAGAAATGTGAACTAAGTGACTTTGGTGGTGGAATGATTGTTGGTGCCAGATGAGGTGATTTGAGTATTCAGAAATTACTTATTTCCTGGGATTTTCATGCACAACAGTCTCTGGAGTTTACAGAGAATGGTGTGGATTGGGAAAAAAACAAATGTAGTATTTTCTGATGCAGCAGCGGGGAAGGGATGTAGTGGAGTTGCTAACAAAGAATTTGTTCAGCATTGTAACATAGTGATTAGCGCGATTCTTTACATTGCCAGCTGCAAGGTCAGGGGATTAATTCCTATCTTTGTCTGGAAGGAATTTACCGTATACATTCTCCCCATCAACACTCAGATTATCTCTGGGTGCTCGTTTCCTCCCATGTTCCAAAGACGTACGGGTTAGGAGGAGTTTGTGGGTATGCTACATTGGCGCCGGAAACATGCCAACACTTGTGGGCTGCCCCCAGCACTTGCTGATTTGATTTGATGCAAGAGATGTGTCTCACTAGATTTTGATATAAATGTGACAAGTAAAGATAATCTTTTTTTCTTTAATCTCAATTACCTTTGATATGTCAGTAAAATGTTTTGCCCAAGCTAACACCTAATTATATTACTGCAATCTGGAGCAGACTCAATAAGCCAAATGGCCTATTTTGGCTCCTGTGTCTTATGGTCTAACCTAAATACAGTGTACACATACATAAAGATATAACAATTAAAAACTGCCTCTTCCTTAATTACATTTAAATACCAGGAGTATTAGTTCATGTTGGAGTTTGAAGGAACAGCACTGAACTTTTCACTAATCATCACATCAGTTTTCCCCTTCTTTCCAAGTGATTTTGCCATAGTAACATTGAGTAACTGACCCATTCGGTTGGCATGAAGCTTGAATGCGTGTGTATAGAATTATAACATCACTCATAAGAGGTTAACTAATTTCATGATCAACACGGACCTCTCAATGTTATTTACTTCAGCTGAAACGTGTCCAGCTATGGATGTGGCTCAAGTTTGGAACAAACTGCCAATTGCCTTTAATTACATACTGATCGAGAGCAGCCAGTGAGCTCAGGGAAATTTGAGGCTTGGCCCTGGTAATTTAATGCAAACGTGTGTTCAATCTCATTAGGGCTGCTGGCATTACAGTTACTACAAGCTTGGGATAGGAAAACCACGTTCATTCTTGCAGGAGTTCACAATAAATGAACAATCAAGACAGCAATATACACTCAGTGGCCACTTTATTAGGTAACCTGTATACCTGCCCATTAATGCAAATATCTAATCAGCTAATCATGTGGCAGAAACTCAATGCATAAAAGTATGCAGACATAGTCAAGAGGTTCAGTTGTTGTTCAGACCAGAAATCAAACGGGAAGAAATGTGATCTAAGTGATTTTGACCATGGAATGATTGTTAGCGGCAGATGGGGTGGTTTGAGTATCTCAGAAGCTGCTGATCCTCTGGGATTTTCATGCACAAGTCTCCCAAGTTTAGAGAATGATGTAAAAAAACAGAAAAAGTATCCAGTGAGTGGCAGTTTTGTGGGTGAAAACACCTTGTTAATGAGAGAGGTTGGAAGAGAACGGCCAGACTAGTTCAAGCTGACAGGAAGGTGACAGTAACTCAAATAACCACACATTACAACAGTGGTGTGCAGAAGAGCATCTCTGAACGCTCAACTCGTTGAACCTTGAGGTGGATGGGCTACAGCAGCAGAAAATCACAAACATACAATGCCTACTTTATTAGGTACAGTGGCCAGAGGATAATATGACTAGTCAAAGTTTGCTCACCCAATAAAAAAAGTTAAATTAACACAGATGACATGTGGCAAATCTTTATTTAACAAAGTAGTTAGGACAAGCAAAATAATTTATCTTTTTGACATGCTGTGGCTGTTAGCAATGAGCTGTGATCCAAGTATAACGTCATATCTGATCTCCGGTTGAATTTTTTTGGTAACAGCAATACTAATGCCGGCTGAGACCTCTCAAATGCCTCAGGGCACAAGGGGAGGTGTGCCCTTTCTACCATTGAAAAAACTCACACACTGACACATTTAATCAATCCTTTCATATTTGAACAAATTTTAAAAAGCTTTATTTGTCACATCGCAACATACAGTGAAATATATCACTTGTGTTAGCGACCAACACGGTCCAAAGATGTACTGGGGGTTGCCTCCAAGTGTTGTCATGCTTCCAGTGTTAAGATAGCATGCCCACAACTTACTAAGCCTAACCAGTATGGAGTTCAATTCTCACTGCTTTCTGTCAGAAGTTTGTACATTGTCCAGGTCACATTCTAAGTTAGGGTTAGTAAGTTGTGAGCATGCTATTCTGATACCAGAAGTGTGGTGACACTTGTAGGCTACCCCCAGTACACCCTCAGAGTTTGCTGGTCATTGATGCAAACAAGTTTTCACTGTATGTTTAATGTACACATGACAAATAGACATAGAGGTAAGACAATCAGAGAAAAGTATCTGAGATGCAGCAAACTCTTGGCCAGTGTTTACTTCCCTCAGACAAGCACACAGCTCCTGTTCCTAGAACAGAAAGCAGAGTTACCACCACACAAGGGTAGACACTGATGGTAAGTAAGCTTTGCTCAGGATGGGCAGGTTTTATTATAAATGTATGCTAATGACGTGGACGTTCATGTACACATCTCTGCTTGGAACAATACAAAATATCTACCTCATTACGGTCTTGCACTTCAATGCTTACCTGCAGTGTAGCTGCTAGACTTTATTCTGCGTTGTTACTGTTTTACTGTGTTCTACCTCGGTGCACTGTGTAATGGTCTGATCTGTATGAACAGGATGCAAGACAAGCTCTTCACTGTATCTCAGTACATGTGACAATAATAACCAATATCCTATAAGTGAATATTTAAAAATACAGATTTCCAGTAAAGCAGCCAGCATAATCAAAGACCCCACCCACCCCAGACATTCTCGTCTCCCATCAGGGTGAAGATACAAAAGCCTGAAAGCACGTCCCACTAGGCTTCTACCCCAGTGCTATGAGCCTATTAAATAGTTCCCTAGTATGTCCAGATAAGACTTGACCTCACAATCTATCTTATTATGAGCTTTCACCTTATTGGTTACCTGCACTGCACTTCACCATAAGATACAGGAAGGTATCAGTTCCTTGCACACTTTCCATCTGTGCTGGGTTGAGTGTCAAGCTAACAGCTCGTCCTCGTAAAAAAAAAAAAACAAATGCTAAAGATACGTACAGCAAAGTTGCCACCTGATGCGCCACAAGGTGCAGAGAACAATAGTAAGATATAGGAGCAGAATTGGGCCATTTGGCTCATCGAGCCTGCTCTGCCATTTCAGCATGGCTGATCCAATTCCCTCTCAGGCCCTGATTAATCAAGAACCTATCAATCCCTCTTTCTCTGTACACCTACAGTCTGTAAACCTCTATACGTACGCTCTGTAAACCTACACTTTGTAGCTGTTACTTTATTGTTATTGTTTCACCTTGTTCTACCTCAATGACTCAATCTGTCTGAGCAGGATACAAGACAAGTTTTTCAATGTAACTCGGTATACGTCACAATAATAAGCCAATTCCAATACCAAAGTGTGACATGATACAAACTATAAATTAAGACATTATTCTATAAACTCTAATTATTGATTGCTGAGTCAATGGGAAGTCGGGTAATTGTCCCAAACATGTGGACCCACACCATTGTCCTGCTCCACGGTATGTTGACAATGACCTTCACGATCTCAGATGAGCCTTTTACCTGCTGGCAAAGCGAAGACACTCTCTCTGTGTTCACTCTCTCTCGCCGCTGCCACAAGTGTAGGATTTCCAATGGCTGAGAACACTCTCCTTCCTCCTGTCTTCAAACTGAAATCCTAACTGCTACTAAGAAATAACATACCTGACATGGACAGCTGACCTAACTTGTTGCTGTGCAGCCTTTGAGATTGGACAAAGTGGGGATTTGAGAGGCAAATCATATACTCAAGAGGTTCTGCAGATGCTGGATGCTTGACTGGTCTGGGCATGAAGGGATATGGGGAGAAGGCAGGAGACTGAGGCTGAGGAGGGAAAATGGATGAGTCATGATGAAATGGCATAATTCTGCTGCTATATCTTATGGAAATCCATGGAAACACACAAAAAGCTGCAGGAATGCAGTGTCTACGGTAGTGTCTACGGAGAGGAATAAACAGTTGATGTTTCGGGCTGAAAGGTAAGGTTTTTTTAACGTAAAGAATGGTGGGTGTGTGGAAACGCACTGCCAAGGGTGGTGGTAGTGGCAGATACACTAGGGGCATTTAAATGACTCTTAGATAAGCACATGGATGACAGAAGAATGGGGGCTATGTGCGAGGGAAGGTTAGATTGATGCTAAATAGTCGGCACAGCATCGAAGTCCGAGGGGCCTATACTGAGCTGTAATGTTTTAAAAGCCACAAGACATAGGAGCAGAATTGGGCCATTCAAGCCCATCAAGTCTGCTCTGCCATTCCATCATGCCTGATCCCAGATCCCACTCCACCCCAAACACCTGCCCTCTCACCATTTCCTTTGATGCCCTGACTGATTAGGAAACTATCAGCTTCTGCCTTAGATATACACACGGACTTAATTAGCCTCCGGCAGTCTGTGGCAGAACATTCCACAGATTTAACACTCTCCAGCTAAAAAAATTCCTCCTTACCTGTTCTAAAAGATCGCCCCTCAATTTTGAGGCTGTGCCCTCCAATTCTGGTCACCCCACCATTGGAAACATCCTCTCCACATTCACCGTAGCTAGTGCTTTCAACATTCAATAGGGTTCAGTGAGATTCCCTGCATTCTTCTCAATTCCAGTGAGTACAGGCCCAAAGCTGTCAAACACTCCTCATATCTTAACCCCTTCATTCCCAGAATCATCCTCATGAACTTCCTCTAGACTCTCCAATAACAACACATTCTTTCTGAGATATGGGGCCCAAACTGTTGGCAATACTCCAAGTGTGGTCTGATTAGTGTCTTACAAAGCCACAGCATTATCTCCTTGTTTTTATATTCTATTCCCTGTGAAATAAATGCCAACATTGCATTTGCCTTCTTTACCACAGATTCAACCTGTGAATTACCCTTTTGGGAGTCTTGCATGAGGACTCCCAAGTCCCTCTGCACCTCTAATGTTTGAATCTTCTCGCATTTGAGATAATCGTCTGCACTATTGTTCCTTTTACTAAAATGCATTATCATACATTTCCCAACACTGTATTCCATCTGAGACTTCTTTGCCCATTCTTCCGATTTGTCTAAGTTCTGCTGCAATCGCATTGCTTCCTCAGCACCATCTACCCTTCCACCTGTCTCCATATCATCTGCAAACTTTGCCACAAAGCCGTCAATTCCATTATCCAAATCACTGACAAGCAATGTGAAAAGTAACGGTCCCAATAATGACCCCTGAGGAACACCACTAGTCACTGGCAGCCAACCAGAAAAGGTCCCTTTCATTCCCACTTGTTGCTTTCTACCTGTCAGCCATTCCTCTATCATGCCAGTATCTTTTCTGTAAAGCCATAGGATATGATCTTGTTAAGCAGCCTCATGTGTGGCACCATATCAAATGCTTTCTTAAAATCCAAGTAAATGACATCCACTGCCTCTCCTTTGTTCACCCTGCCTGTTAATTCTTTGAAGAATTCTAACAGATTTGTCGGGGAAGATTTCCCTTTACCGAAGCTATGCTGACTTTGTGTTATGTAATGCCTGGCACATTAGAACATAGACTGAGGGTGGTGGAGGTGTGGAACGAGCTGCCAGCGGAAGCGGTTGATGCAGGTTTGATTTCAAAACTCGAGAAATTTGGTACATAGGGTATGGCAGGTTAAGATCCAGGTGCAGATTAATAGGAGTGGGTAGAGTAACAGTTCAGCACAGACTAGATGGGCCAAAGGGCCTGTTTCTATGCTGTAATGCTCCATGACTCTATAATCCACTTATATTGGGTAACACTAAATCTTAGCTTAACAAAGGATAATGGGAATCCACACTCGGTAGTGTTTTTTTAACCAGGATATATTTCAATGCATGAAGTATACACAGTGCACCCTAATTACTGTATGCTAATACAACGTCCACACTTAATGTTGAGAAGGTTACAGCACATTTGGCATCAAACAAATAAGACAGTGGTATGACACTACGGACAAAGCACTGGCACATCCTGTGCTGAAATATTACACCAGGCAGCATTAGGAAATCAAAGAACAGAATTAAAAAATAAACGAACTCGAGTTACGTTATGTACAATGCAGTGCCTCTCAGACACGTACAGTAGGTGTGTCTAACAGCAGAACATAAACCATTATAAATAGGTACATTAAGGTGCAAAGGCTTTCATCTTACTGACACCCCACTAGAAACCCAGAGAGTGTTGAAAAACTACATTAACTTCAGCTTCTCTGGGAAGCTGCGATCCTTTGCGCACTTTGATTTTAAACTGATCTGAAATAAATTTATATCAAAACGGTATACAGTAGATTCAAAATCAAAACTTTGTTTCAAGTTATTTGTTAGGTTTTTTTTGTTTCTCTGGTACATAAATGTGACTCAGTTGTGCAAGTAGAGACACATTAGAGGGGAGTAACCTCTTGTCTCAGGACAGCAGAAGAGAGCCAAGATTACTGGAAAAAGGGTCTCGCGTGTGTTAAACATCAGCAGTATAAAGACCATTCTAAAGGTAAAAGCCATTTCTTATGGTATTGTTGGGGGTAACAATCCTTTAACCATGTTAATCCACAGACTGTGTAGGTAAGGATACACATTCTGGTCCCTAAACTGTAACAGATGTCAGCACTATTTGGAACTGTCCTTGTTTCCACTTCACGCAGCTGACTTTTTTATGAAGTCTCTTTGCCCTGGACGCCAGTGGCTGTTTTAATTGAGCTTAGCGTTCGGTTGAACCAGGTCTTCTTTGCCGCCTGAACTTCATTCAAAGCCAAACCCAAGTGGTGCTCCAGGTCCTGAAAGCAGAACAAAACAATTACATGGCTGGAAGCCTCAATTTGTGCATTACATTAAAAGGATTTACAAGCAGTTCACTCCAGGTAGTTTCCTCCCCCACCTTCCCACTTCCCCGCTTCTCTTCTCACCTCTCTGGTGGGCCCCTCCTTCCCTGTTTAAGGTGAGGGGGCCAAGATTTAAAAGGTAGTTGAGGGGCAACTTCTTCACACAGAGAGTAATGGAAGGAGTTGCCAAAACGAGGAGGAGGTCAAGGTGGGTACAGTGATGACCATTAAAAGACATTTGGACAGGTACATGGATAGGAAAAGCTTAGAGGGAAACAGGCCAAACACAGGCAATGGGACTAGTTAGATGGCCATCTTGGTAATTATGGGTGAGTTGTGCTGAAGGGCAGTTCCATGCTCTATGACTCCATACAAGAGTATGAATCGGCCTGCACACCTGTAAGCCTGTTTCTGCCAGTGTTAAACTGTTAGCTGACCTGCCCAAAAACAACTGCATAGATCAAGTCCAGATCCCAAAGAAGCTGCAGTTTCAGTGCTGGTGAGGACAGTAAATATTTCTCCTCTCCTTGGGTCTTAGGCTGGAAGCCTCTATGTAATCAGATTATCAGTCTTATCCTGAAACACTGTCTGCTAGAGAGGACCTAGGGAAATGGAGGCTAGCCAGACAGAATGGGAAGTGTTGTTCCTCTAGTTCGTTTAATTGTCATTCAACCATACAAGAATACCCATGAATACAACCAATTGAAACAGTGTTCCGCTGTGGCCAAGGTATAACACACAATACCAACAGTAATAGACAGCACAAGGTACATACAGCATATACAAGATAGTAGTAAACATACAGTCACACACAAAAAATATAGTCCAGGTCCCAGAGTCCAGAGCACTGACTCCAGTAGGAATGCCGTGCCTCATTGCCTCTGGCACTCTGGTGGAGCACCCAATTCTGATGCCTCACCTGGGCAGCTGAAAATGGGTGACAACACCGTGGCACTAGGCATCGACCTAGCTACAACCAAGGCCACGCAGTTTTCTCACATTTCACCAATAAACCAACATATCGGACTTACAGCGTTCCACACCACCAGTATCAACATGGTTTTGTGATCACAGGAAGAGTGACTAAGACAATCACTCGCTTTAGACTGAATGTTCTTTCAGCCCTGATGTCACAGGCAGCATCACCGAGCCCAGCTCCTTCAGTTTCTCCACCAACAAGCAACTCGCCGATGGGGTGGACTTCCAGTACTTTAAGTTCTTAATGTCCAACAGTATCTTACGATTGTAAAAATAAAGTTTAAAAAGGGAATAACACATTTGTTGACTCCGTAGCTGCTGCTGTGTCTGAGCATGCTGCCATCTTATCGGAAGACTACTCTAACCTGAGAGTGGCCTCAATATGGGAACAGGTGGTTACAGGGAAATCCCACCTTTGGAGCGCAGGTGCTCGACGAAGCGGTCCCCCAATCTACATTGGATGTCATCAATGTAGAGACTGCACCGGATAGAACAGACAGACTCACAGGTGAAGTGTCACCTCACTTTTTGAGGCCCTAAGGGAGGGGGTGGAGGGTAAGGTGTAACACTTAGCCCACATGCAGGGAGTACCAGGGAGGTGATCAATGGGGAGGGATGGGGGGGACGGGGGGTCACGGAGGGAGCAATCCCTGCAGAAAATGGAAGAGTTCCTCCAGCACACTGTGTGCATTGCTGAAACCAGGAAACGTTTCTGTCTTCAGCATTAACAAAGATTGACAACACTTTCATTAGGAGACCTCTGATGCAAGCAGATGATGGAAAAGGATTTGAACCTGACAGAATAATAATGCAGCCATCAAACCACTGTTTTAAAGATAACATTTTCACCATGTGATTAGAATTTTTATTACTCTCACAGAGCACTTATAAATTGCTCTCTCTGCTGACACAGGCAGTATTTTACCCAGTAAATAATGTATCGTCTGCTAACATAGAGGAGAAATCACCTTGCTCACTTTTTAACAAGGTCAGATCTTGCAGGATAACCACACAGGATTAGAGTGAGAGAACATCGCAACTGAGAAACAGGCCCGCCTAGTCTGTGAACTGTTATTCTGCTTAATACCTCCATGTGCAATAGCTCCACAATGTTATGAGGACACAAAATACTGCAGATACTAGAATCTGGAGCCACACACAAGAAGCTGGTGGAGCTCAGAAGGTCAGGTAGCACGTGTGATGCCAAGAGAGAGCAGAGGAGGTTTACCAGGATGCTGCCTGGATTAGGGAGCATGTCTTTTGAGCAGAAGTTGAGCAAGTTTGAGCTTTTTCATTTGGAGTGAAGGAGCATGAGAGGTGACTTGATAGAGGTGTACAAGATGACAAGATACATAGATCCAGTGGACAGCCAGAGGCTTTTCTCCAAGGTGGAAATGGCTAATATGAGAGGGCATAATTTTAAGGTGATTGTAGGAATATATAGCCGGGGGGGGGGGGGGGGGGGGGAATACACTAGGGGTCATTTAAAAATTCTTAGAGAGGCATATGGATGATTGAAAAATGGAGGGCTATGTGGGAGGGAAAGGTTGGATTGATCTTAAGAGTAGTTAAAATGTCATTGTGGGCTGAAAGGCCTGTAGTGTTGGGTGGAGATGAACAGATGATGTTTCGGCTCAAAACCCTTCACCTGTATTGATGAAGGATCTCGACCCGAAATACCAATGTTTCATTTCCCTCCAGAGACCCACAGAATTCCTGGAAATTTTTAGGTTCATTCTGGATCTGTTTCCCAATTCTCCTCATGAACACTCCACAAGACCTTAGGACACAGGAAGAGAATCACACCATTTAGCCCATCGAGTCTGCTCCACCATCTGATTGTGGCTGATTTATTTTCCCTCTCAACCCCATTCTTCTGCCTTCATTATCTCTAAGATAAAAAAAATGCTGACAAACACCATCAAAATTCATCAGCAAGGCTTTAGGATGGAGAAAATGTGTTAAGGGTGAATGCCATTACTAAGTCATGTTTGAGTAATTTTTCATTTACAAACCACATTACAAATGCCTAACATGAAATGACCAACAACAACCAACGTACACAGACTGGGGCCCCACAAGCTGAAAAAATGAAACTACTTTCAGTGAAAGTTTAAACAGAATCAGGCTTATTCTCACTAACGTATTGTGAGGTTAAATGTTTGGAGATCAGAGGTCCTGGCTCTGCAGTAGGTTTTATACTGTGTCTAAAATCCTGCGTTGGGTGGACAGGACCTCATTCAGAGGTTGGCACTTTAAACCAAGCAGCACTCCCTCCGCTCTGCACAGCCTGGGAACATGGATTAGGTGGCCGAACTGAGACTGAAATTGTTCACTCCGATCGCGAAACACTGCTGGATATTAACAACACTTGGTACTACAGGTCTACTGCACTAGCAGGTCGTTTGACAGCGATGGAGCTGGACTTATTACACATCATGCTGCAGCCACCCAGAGCAAAAGACATCAGACGCGACATGAGGTCCAATGGACGATGCAGGTGCTTGTCTTGGATGTTTCTGTTCTGGTCACAAGACCCTGCTCGACACTGGTAATGTAGAATACTGTGAGTCTGATTCACTGGTTCATCGGCAAGACTGACGGTGGGTGAACTGCACGGCCTCGGTTGTGGCATGGACCAGGCCCTCGTGCCTTGGGGTCACCTATTGCAAGCGCCAAGGAAAGAGATTCTGGAGCTGGCTATGCGCCGCTGGATTCCACACTGGTTTGGGGGTTGGTCCCTTCTGTCGGTGCTGCCCTCCAGTATTTGCTCTGTGTTTGTCTGCAGCTGCACTTGCATGAGATGAGGAACTACTGCAGACTGTTCTTGCAGAAACGTGGCTCCAGGACAACACCCATTCACCATCAGTCTACAGGCTGTGACACTCAGGGACTTGGGCTAGATTATAATTTATTATATAACTATAATTTGTAACTATATATTTTTCTGCTATTGTAATTAGATGTACTGGATGTACTGTGTTTTGCACCTTCTCCCCAGAGGAACACAGTTTTGTTTGGCTGCATTCATGTGTATGGTTGAATGACAATTGAGCTTGACCTGGAACCACTGACCCAGGTTTGCAGTGAGGGACTGAGTTACACAACCGTGACCTTTCCTGTACAGCGGAGAGCATTCTGACTCCGTCTGGTACGATCACAAGAGGCTGAAGAGGGTTGCAGGCTCAGCCAGCTGTCACATATACAGTACATCAAAACGTAGAGCAAAATGCATATTTGCATCAATGACAAGCACAACCTAAGGATGTGCTGGGGTCATATTCTAGTGCCAACATGGCACAGCAACGATGCTCAGCATAAGAACACAACACAAGGAGTAACAAAAGCCACACAAGTTCTGTTCCACGCTCCCTCCCTCCAACCTCAGTGTATCCCATAAGTTAATTATTCCACCAATCCAGCCGGTACGCACCTGTATTTTGCATTCGGCCTCTACCAACTGCAGTTTAGTCTGAGCCAGCTCCAGCTCCATCTCCCGCAGCTGGGTCTTCAGTAACTCCTTCTCCTTGTCCTGATATTCTTCTGAGATATCCTTAGAAGTACTGACAATTTTGAGAGTCCCCTCTTTGTTGAAGAGTTCTCTGCAGCGATCACAACTTTGAACTTTTCCCTGTAGTAAGAGAGATATCAGTCAGTGCCACTTTAATGAAAACATTCCTGTTGTGAAGATGCAACATACTTTAATTATAGTGGAAGCTTTTTTGCTTCCTGTGCATTAACAACACATTTCAGAGGAGGTTCATGAGAATGATCACAGAAATGAAAGGGTTAATGTACGAGGAGCATTTGATGGCTCTGGGCCTGTACTCACTGGAATTTAGAAGAATGGGGGGGTGGGAGATCTCACTGAATTCTACTGAATACTGGAAGGCTAGAGAGAGTCGATGTGGAGAAGATGTTTCCAAAAGTGCAGGACTCTAAGACCAGAGGGCACAGATTCAGAATAGAAGGATGTTGTTTTAGACAAAAATGGGAAGGAATTTCTTTAGGCAGAGGATGGTGAATCTGAGGAATTCATTGCCACAGACAAACCATTGAGTATATTTAAAGTGGAGGTTGAAAGGTTCTTGATGAGTTAGAGCATCAAACGTTACCAGAATGGGATTCAAAAGGACAATAAATCAGCCATGATTGAATGGCTGATAGGCTGAACAGCCTAGTTCTACTCCAATGTCTTACGATCTTCCCACCTGTGATACCAGATGAGTTCAGTGCCATTTGTACAGGTACAATGACAAACTTACATCAGCATTACAGGCAATAGTATTAGAGACACAGCATTCACAACAAAAACATCAATTAAACAAGAGATTCTGCGATGCTGGTAATCTCGAACAACACATAAAATGCTGGAGGAATTCAACAGGTCAGGCAGCATCTATGGAAGGGAATAAGCAGTCGACATTTTGGGTGAAGACCTTTCATTAGGACTGGAGAGGAATGGGGAAGAAGCCAGAGATTAAATATAAATCATATATAATAATACTACAAGAGCAGAATTTGAACAGCAAAAATAGTCCATTGTAGTGCAAAATGATCATGGTTGCTGTAGTGAAGTAGTGACCAACATTGTATAAGTTTGTTCAAGAGCCAAATGGTTAAAGTAGCTGCTCTTGAAACTGGTGGGGTGGGACTTCAGGCTTCTGTGCCTCCTGCCCAATGGTAGCAGTGAGAAGATGGCATGGCCTGGACGATGGGGTTCTCTGGTGATAGATGTTGCCTGCTTGACGCAGAGCCCACTACTCTCTACAGCTTCCTGTGTTTCTCTGTGTTTGAATTGCTGTACCAGACCATGATGCAACTAGTCAAGATGCTTTCAACAGCCCGTCAGTGGAAGCTAACTGGAGTATTCAGTGACATACCAAATGTCTTTAACCCTTGAAGAAAATAAAGGCAGTCGTGTGTTTCTTTCTGATTGCATCAGTATGTTGGACCCAGGTCAGGTTATCTGATATATTAATACCCAGGAATTTAAAGCTGTTGACTCTCTCACCACTGATCCACCAATGTAGACTGGCACATGTCCAGCCCCTTCCTCTTCCAAAAGTCAATGACCAGTTTAAATTTTAAAATTTTTTTTTTACTAATGTTGAATGTGAGCTTGTTGTTGCAGAAACATTCAACCATCAGCATGCTCCGTGCAGAAATGCCACAGATCTACCACATTCAGAGAGTTACTCTGACCTTATGGTCAGCACCTTCATAGACAGTGGCACCCTGATCATGAAATTCTAGTCCAGTTTCCTCCCACAGTCCAAAGACCTACCAGTTCAAAGTAAATTTATTATCAAAGTACTTATCTGTCATCATATACAACCCTGAGATTCATTATCTTTTTACATAGTCAGTCCAAGAAACACAACAGAATCATTGAAAGACTGCACCCAACAGGACAAGCAAACAACCAAAAGACAACATACTGTGCAAATACAAAAAAAAGCAATAAATATCGCGAACATGAGATGGAGAAGCCTTGAAAGTGAGGCCATAGGTTGTGGGAACACTTCAATGATGGGGCAAGTACAGTTATCCCCAAGGCCAAAGAGCCCGGTGGCTGAGGGTGACAACTGTTCCTGAACCTGGTGGTGAGAGTCCTGAGGCTCCTGTATCTCCTTCCTGATGGCAGCAGCGGGAAGAGAGCATGGCCTGGATGGCCGGGGTCCATGATTACAGATGCTGCTTTCCTGCAACAGTGATGTGCTCAATGGTTGGGAGGGCTTTATCTGTGATGGACTGGGCTGTATCCACTACTTTAATTTACTTGGGACACTGTACACTTCCTGTGATTAGGCTTCGGTTAAATAGGTGGGTTGCTGGGTGGCACGGCTTGGTGGTCCGGAAGAGGCTGTTCTACGCTGCATCTCTAAAGCTAAATAAAAATGAAAATATACTGTACGTACAGTACACACCCTTCAGTCCAGGATGTTGTGCTGATCTATATAAACCTACTCCATGATCAATCCAGCCCTTACCTCCTACAGAGCCATAACCCTCCATTTTTCTCTCATTCATGTGCCTACTCATATTCTCTTTAATGTCCCTAATACATCTGCCTCTACCACCACCCCAGCGGCGTGTAAAAATGTTCTTTCGGATGCTGTTCTGGTTGGGGGAACTAAATTAGCAAGAGTTTACTCATCAGACTCGGGGAATTCTGACCTATTGCAAGTGCGTGAACTATTCAGAGAAGGAGCAGTGCTTCATATTAATACACCAAATCTCCCTGTTGTATTAGCCTCTTCCATCCATGTTTGGAATTTATTTATTTATAGCAAGTAACACCAATGTGGATTCTGAAACTACTTTAGATTCAATACCAGGATGCTTGCAAGGGCATCAGAGCATCCAGTAATGTCAGGAGTGTTACAATGGGTCCACACAGTTCTCCAAGGTTAATTTTGTGTTTTAATATCAGCCTGGCACATGTCTGTAAACGCATATTTTATGCAGTAGCTTCCTGACAGAGGAACGCTCAAGGTCATTTATAGTAAGACCTCGGCTGGTGTTTTCTGTACCTTGTTTCCCAAATTAAGCAAAAGAAGAACAAAGAAAATTGTCTAAGGACATTGGGATGGATGAAAGAAAAATGGAGAGCTATCTGGGAGGGAAGGGTTATATTGAACTTGGAGTAGGTTAAAAGGTCGGCACAACATTGTGGGCCGAAGAGCCTGTACTGTGCTGTACTGCTCTATAATCCTTTGCCTCTCGTTCAGGTCATAGGACAGTCTCAAATACAAAAGGAACACGAACAGTGATTTAAAACCGAAAATCCTGGGAAATATTCAGCAGGCCAAGCAGTAGCCGTGGCGAGAGAAACAGGTAACAGCTTTACTGGAAGCGAAATGAAAGAAAGGAATGCCCGTGATAGGATGGTGGATGTCGGTGGGTGTGATGGCGAGAGAGAGGAGCTGAGATGATACAGCGAGAGAGAAACACAGTGCTGGAACAGGAAACCGAGCACAGTAGTTCACACCAGTTCTGATATGAACTGGAATAGCTATTATCTGAAATTTCTGATTTCAGTGTAGCCTCCTATGCAGTAACATACTTAGACTGAAGGTGAGATTCTGTTTACATTGATCTTACACTGGGCTTCGGTGGAACAGTATAAGAAGTAGACAGATAGGGTAGACAGTCAGGGTCTTTTTCCCCACAGTGGAAGTATGAAAAAGTACAGGGCATAGTTTAAGGTAAGAAGGGAAATGTTTAAAAGATATGTGGGGAGCATGTTTTCTTTTGAAATAAAAAGGAGTGGTGGGTGCCTGGAATAGTGCTTGGGATAGTGGTGGAGCAGATAATAGACAGTTAGATTCATGGTAGTGCAGGTATGGAGGAGTATAGACGGGATGAGGATTGACACAGATGAGAGCTTGTCCCTGTGCCATACAGATCTATACTCTACGAGTCTCTGCTGCCATCACTTCTCCAGTGGTCCTGCAAAGAGTCACAGATTCTGGCTCTGGCCATCCAGCCTCGACTTCTTTGGGCTTTGATCTGAATTTCCGATCAACAGGTTCTCCACTCAGGTTGTTATAAAAATCAGAGTTGTCCCCCTGGCACAATTATATGGTTCATTCCGGGCTGTGCCTATACAAGTCCTTTCACTGTGTGATACACCGATCATGAACTAACAAGTGTTTCAGAGAAGTGAAGGATACTCAGAACAACAAAGGACAAGGCAGAACTTTAAAATATATAGTCTACATTAAATTCCGAGGAGCAGCCTTCCATGAAGAGACTGAAAGATGTGAAGTGACATTTTGACATTGAAAGTCCCAGACTCTGGGAGCACAGCATGGTCTTTAAAACACGTCTATTTTACAGAGTTTGGATTGAATTACAATTAGAATGTATTAAAGCTGCAGAACAGAAACGTAAATATCTTTATACAACACCATCAGCTAATCACTGCAAAGTAACTAGACCCTTTTGCAGTTAAGTCTAATAGATTTACGTTGTCTTGTAATTAACACTGGGAAACTGAGTTTAGTTTTCAGAGTAATTCTCAGCCTAATCCGATTACACTGCAAGGTTTCAGATATTATCAGTGTGAAAGAACTGCATCAGTGATTAAGAACATTATAATGCAAAATGCAGCTTGCTGGATTCAAGAAGAAACACAAGTATATTGTGGAGAAACTATACAGTGCTCCACAAGACCAATTGTGAAAACACTGACTGTATTCAGTAGGCATAACTCCACACTATAAATATACAATTTACTAAAAAGGTGGGTCAGATTTTGTTACACACAGTAAACACAAGAGAGTTTGCAGATGCTGGAAATCCAGAGCAGCAACACACAAAACGTTGGAGGAATTCAGCAGGTCAGGCAACATTCACCGAGGGGAATAAACAGTCGATGTTTTGGGCTGAGATCTTCCATCAGGACTGGAAAGGAAGGGGCAAAAGCCAGAAGAAGGTGGAGGGAGGGAAAGACAACAAGCTGGCAGGTCAAAGGTGATGAATTTTGCTGCTTTGAATCAGGATTTTGTATACTCTCCCTTCAATTGTGTGGGTTTCCTCCGGGTGCCCCATGTTCGGCACACATTCCAAATACGTACAGGTTATGGCTATTAAGTTGTGGGCATACTTTATCATCACCAGAACTGTGCTGACACTTGTGGCCTGCACCCAGCACATCATCAGACCGTGTTGGCCGTTGATTCAAATGAAATTATTTCATTTTATGCTTCAATGTACATGACAAATAAAGATAATCTTTAATCTTTAAACAGACTATGTAAGTCTAAAGTCAAAACAACGTGACTTAAAAAGATAATTAATTCCCAAAACTGTTAGAAACGCCCAGTAGTGACAGGCAGCATCCTCAGAAATCACGAAGTTCCAGGTCCATAATCTTAGCCCTTTCTCTCTCTGCAGATGCTGCCGGACCTGTTGTGTTTCCAGTATTTCCAACTTTCTAGTTCAGATTTCCAATGTCTCCAGTTTATTTTTAGTTTTCAACATTTATTTCCCAGCTTGGTTGGACTCACCCGAATTTGTTCCAAGTCGGCTTTATTTCCCAGCTGCTGTCGCTCCAACCGTTCACTCAGCTGAGAGCAGATCTAAAAAAGACACACTTTAAATATGCAGAAAAATGCACATCACTATTTCATACAACTTGAGAGTAAAATCTGCTATTATCTGCACAGAACACCACGTTAAAAGGAAATTTCGTGAAAGACCCCTACTTATCCAGATGCGAGGTCTGTTGCTGAATATGCTCTATCGATACACAGAATGATTACTGATAAGGAAGTCAAGGCAGGAAATAGCTACTCTGAGCTTTCTAGTGGCAGGAAAATAAAACTGCACTTCAACTAAACAATACAAGGCAAAGCACAGGCTAAAACCCTCTAGGACCGCACACTTGGGACCTGAGAGGGACTTCTTCATTCAGAGGGTGGTGAGTGTGTGGAACGAGCTGCCAGTGGAGGTGGTGGATGTGGGTCCATTTGCAACACTTAAGAGAAGTCAGGATAGTGTTATGGATGGGAGAATGTGGATGAGTTCAATGGGACTAAGCAGATGAACAGTTTGAAATGGACTAGATGGGCCAATTGGCCTGTTTCTGTGCTGTTGTGACATTGTGAGAAGCAACAAGACACTGCTGCCAATTCTTTGTATACAACTCCCCACCAGAAAACTATGGCAGCTACAGACCTGCTTATAATCACTGATGATCGAACTGTTCTTCTTTATTTCTGATTCTGCTTTGTCAAGCTCTCTTCGGCACATCTCCTTCAGCTGTAGAAGACAGACTTTACATTGAAAGCAGCGACCAATTCATACTGTTCTAGCACAATACTCAGTTAAATATATATGACACTAATCTTTGCTGGCAGGCACTAGCTGTGACAGAGTTTCCCTCTCAGTCCCACACCACACTGGTTGGCTGTTGGGAGCCAACAAAAGATAAAGGGACAGATAAGTAGGCAGATCATGGGAAGATATAAAAACACAGTAGTAGTAGAGGTGATTTTAATTCTTCAAGATTGATTGAAATCCCCCTACTGTCAGAGGTTAAAATGGGCAAAATTTGTTAAGATACATCTTGGATGGTTTCTTCAAACAATAAGTGCAAACAGGGAAGGGGTCACTCTTGACCTTGTGTTGGGAAATGAGCCTAGCCAGCTGACTGAAGATTCAGTGGGGGAGCACTTTGGGAAGACTGATCGTAACTATAAGTGGATAACACTAGACCTTAGGAGGACAAGTACTAAACTGGAGGAAGGCTGATTCCAACAGTATTACACAGGAGCTGGGAAGAGTAGACTAGGAGCAGCTGTAACTGGGCTACTCCATTTCTAACAGGTAGGTGCTGTTTAAAGCCTTGCATGTTCCTGTGAAGAAGAAAAACAAGCATGAAAAAGCTCAGGGAAACCTGGGATGATGAGAAAGATTATACATTTAGACAAAACAAAAACAAAGGAAGCATATGTAAGGTTCAGAAAGTTGAAATCAGATTTTGAGAAAGAAAGTAGGAAAGAGTTTAAAAGGAAATGAAGGTTAAAGAGGTCATGAATTCTCCTCAGCAAGTAGGATTAAGGAAAAGTCTAAGATATTTTATTCATACAGTATAAACACAAAAGTAGCTAGGGGAAGAGTAGGACCACTCAAGGACAGAGAGAATTTATAAACAAGAGATTCTGCAGTTTCACAAAATGCTGGAGAACTCTGCAAGTCAGGCAGCATCTGTGGAGAGGATCACACAGTCGAATTTCTTGCCAGTCGCGATGAAGCATCTCAATCTGAAACGCTGACTGGTTATTCCCCTCCATAGACGTTGCTCGACTTGCTGTGCTCCTCCAATAGCGGGGGGATTTTATATCCTGGAGCCAGAGGAAGTGGTCAAGTTACTAAACTAGTACTTTCCAATAGCATTCAGAAAGGTGGTGGTGAAGGGTACTGAGTGAAGGAGGGCCTCGCTGATGTCTTCAGCATTGATATCAAGGGAGTGGAGTTTTGTCTCTTGTAGAATATTAAGGTGGATAGGTTTCATCAAATCTATCCCAGGTAAAATGAGTGAGGCAGGAAAGGAGATCGCCGGGACCTTGACAATGACATTTGCATTCTCTTCAGCCAGAGGAGAGAATACTGAGATAACCAATATTGAAATAAACCACAAACATGAGGAAATCTGCAGATGCTGGAAATTCAAACAACACACACACAAAATGCTGGTAGAACACAGCAGGCCAGGCAGCATCTATAGGGAGAAGCGCTGTCGACGTTCCGGGCCGAGACCTGATGAAGGGTCTCGGCCTGAAACGTCAACAGCGCTTCTCCCTATAGATGCTGCCTAGCCTGCTGTGTTCTACCAGCATTTTGTGTGTGTTGTTGAAATAAACCAGTATGGTTTAGTTGGAAAATTATTGAAGATTCTTGGATATAGGATCTATGCACATTGGGAAAAGTATGGACTTACCAGGGATAGTTAGCATGACCTCATATGGGAACATGTGTGTTAGAAAACAGCCTTATGTGAGGAGGGATAAAGACAACTGAAGCAGGGCAGTGAATGTTGTCTACATGGAATTTACTAGAACACTAACGTGGACTGATGCAAAAATTACAGGCGATCTACAATTACTCAGTAGATTGGATTCAAAGATGAGCAGGCCTTAGAAGCCTGCTAGAGGTAGTATACGGGTGTGATTCTGACTGGAGGTCTGCGACTTGTAGTCTGCCCAGGAATCAGCACCAGTGTTCTGTGGTTTGTGATATATGTGATTGGGAGCAGAATCAGGTGGGCTGATTACTAAGTATGCAGACAACACAAAGGTGGCAGAGGTGTGGATAGAGAGGAAGCCCACAATACTGTGCCCAACTAATTAGTTATCACGGGCCATGGGACTGATCCTGTGCTGAACTGTTCTACATCCTACTTGGTGCATTCATCAGTTTATGTATTGAGGGTGCTTCTACCTGGCCTTTAACACGATAAAACGTAAGACCTAATAAAGCAAAGGGGCAGAATCAGGCCATTTGGCCCATCGAGTCTTCTCTGCCATTCCATCATGGCTAATTTACTATCCCTCTCAACTCCATTCTCCCACTTTCTTCCCCAAAACCTTTGACGCCTTGATTATTCAAGAACCTATCAAACTCTGCTTTAAATGTCCCCAATGATTTATTCACCACCCTCCGGCTAAAGAAATTCCTCATCTCTATTCTAAAGGGACATCCTTCTATTCTGAGGCTGTGACCTCAGGTCCTAGACTCCCTCACCATGGGAAACATGCTCTTTACATCCAATCTGCCTGGGCCTTTCAGTGGAGATGAGACTGAGCTCAGTTGCAATAATCTTCTGATCGTACCCTAATGCTGATCACTGCTATGCTTCACATTTGTGCGGTTACTCATTAGGTAAAATAAAATGACCAGCTGACAGCCTTCGATCTGATCATTTCATCAGGAATTTTCACAGGGCAGATCAGTGGTGCAGATGGCAAAGTCACTACCTCTCAGTTCCAGAGACCCAGGTTCTCTACTGTCTGTGTGGAGTTTGCATGTTCTCCCTGTGACCATGTCTGTTAATTGGCTGCTATAATTAGCCTCTGGTATAGAGAACAGGCAAGTTCGCTACCCTCTGCTAAAGAAATGTCTCACCTCTATTCTAGATCCTCCAAGAGCCTCCTTGTTGTAGGGTTTGGAGGCTTGTGTGCTTCAATGACCTGGAGAGTCATGCTGGCTGGAGTCGGGACTTTGATGCTTTGGTTCCTGGTAGGGTCACCCATGCCAAATAGGTCAAAGGGTAGAGGTCAGACTAAGTGTGGTCCAGTTGTCCTCCAGGTTTGGGGGTTCAGGTTAGGGCTAACAACCCCAACTGGTAAAACAAAATTGCTATGGAAACAGCCATGACAAATCCTTCTCTATCTGTGTGACAGTGTGGACCAGGGGTGTCAAACTCATTTTAGGTCACGGGCGAGATTGAGCAAAATGCAGCTTCATGCGGGCCGGATCAGTCGGACGCGTGCGAACGCAGCTTTCGTTGCCTCCGTTTTTTCAGCCTGCTCTCATGTGTTTCAGTCTCTGCTATAACTACAAAGTGTTTCACTTTACAAATTCCGTTTCTTATGAAGAAGACTGCCGAGCAAGACTGCCGAATAAACACTAAAAACCCTGAAAACCTGGTACCTGAATAAACTCAGCATTAGCCATATCATACGCCATAGGCGCTTCGATTACTGGGGCCAGCTTTAATAGTAATTAGATATTATCTCGCGGGCCAAAGATAATTCCACCGCGGGCCGGATTTGGCCCGTGGGCCTTGAGTTTGACATATATGGTGTGGACAGACAGAGATGGAGCACCTTCACTGCTGTCCTAAGTCAGTGGCATAATGGGCAGTAAACTATTCTAAAAGGACATCCCACTGTTCTGAGGCTGTGTCCTCTGGTCCTAGACTCCCCCACTATATTGAACATGATGAGAGCAGCACTATGACAGCGTAGGGTTAATCCCAGCAACAACAATCACCTGAGCAGCTTCATTTTCCAGTCTTTTCTTTTCATCCTCCGCATCAACCAACTTTTGTTTGGTCATCAGTAGCTCCTTATTCAGTGCATCAGCTTTCTCCTCAGCCTGTGGGGCGAAGTAAACAGAAACTTTTTTCACTTCCTCCAAGCTAGTTCGTTTTATTCTAAGCGCTTATATATTCAATGCAAAGAGGTTATTTCAGATTTCACTTTGCATTATCCAAAACTTGTCATTTCCACAATTACACTGAAAACCCACTTCCCAGCGCATTTCTGTTCCAACAATGAAATAAATTCATCACAATGCAAGGAAGAACAAAATTGAGACTCAAAAATCTCCTCTTTATCATTAAAGGATGTGGCTATGTAATCATGGCTTGGAAACCAGACATGGTAAGTGATGTTACAGTCTTTGTATCCAGGATGTACTATTTTTGTTGCTGTGAATACTGGCATTCTTTATTCATCCCACCACACCTCTCTGCCCCCATAAAACATTAGAACAGCCTAAGACCCACGATGTAATGCCAACCTTTGAACCGACTCCAAAATCAATCTAACCCTTTCCTTCCACATAGCTCTCCATTTTTCTATCGTCCCTGTGCTTAAGTCTCCTAAATGCCCCTAATGTATCTGCCTTTGTCACCAGCAAGATATTCCAAGTACCCACAGCTCTCTGTGTAAAAAACGTACCTTTGACATCCCTCCTCCTTGAGGTATTGCCTATTGAAAATGTCCTCGATGGCTGAGTTTACAACTTCCTGCAGCATTTCCCCATCCTGTGCAATGGCCCCTCCATACCGGATGGTGATGCAACCAGTTAGAATGCTCTCCATGGAATATCTGCAGAAATTTGCTAAAATCTTTGGTGACAAACCAAACCTCCTCAAACTCCTAATGAACTTGGGCATAGGGCTAGCAAACCCAGATACAGCAGTGCCAACAGAAACTCCAAAGAGCTCATCCCTGGGAGAGGAAGAATCTTCGCCCCAAAGATGTATGAAGCTGTGTGGTGAAATTGGAAGCCACAAGGCTGATCAACCTCAGCCACGACCAAGGACTCTGGTGAGCTGCTGTCAGCAGTCTAGGTCTCAGTAGGGGTCTTGGCCTTAAGTAGTAGTAAATGCACATGGAGACTAAAGCAGACCCCTCCTTCCTCGACAGTTGGTTTTCATTGCCGCTCTTTTAGTATGTAAGAGATCTTACTTTTCAATAAATTATTTACTTCATGATGGCCATCACAATTGGGTTGCTCAGCAAGCACCTAAAGGTGAAGTGAACCAATCAGGAACCCTGTGGCTGTCTGTTTAATTCATTATCTACATCAATGAGGTTCACAGAATAGCAAGCGGAACTCAAGCGTTAAAGATCTTACCATGTAGAGCATTCTGACTGGTTGCATCACTGTCTGGTCTAGAAACAAAAATGCACAGGATTGGAAAAATCTGCAGAGGGTTGTAGACTCAGCCAGCTCCATCATGGGCACCAGCCTCCTTTGCATCGAGGACATCTTCCCGAGGAAATGCTTCGGGGACATCTTCCCGAGGCGATGCTTCGAGGACATTTTCCCGAGGCGATGCTTCGAGGACATTTTCCCGAGGCAATGCCTCAAAAAGGCAGCATCCATCATTATAGACCCTCACTATCTAGAACATTGCCCTTTCTCCTTGCTACCAGCAGGGAGGAGGTACAGAAACCTGAGGCATGACATTCAGTGTTTTAGGAACAGCTTCTTCCCCTCCTCCATCAAATATCTGAATGGTCCATGAACACTCGAATGCCTCCTCACTATTTTGCTCTCTTTGCACACTATTTATTTGCAATAATAATTTATAGTAATTTTATGTAATGCACTGTATTGCTGCCACAAAACAAGTTTTACAACATATGTCAGTGATAATAAACCTGATTCTGAGTAGGTGAGATACCTGTGGATGCAATGCAAACCTCTGACATGCTATCTACAATGTGCAGTTCTGCCTTTTAAAAGTGGCCACTTTCAGTGCACTAAACATGCACAGTATTTGCTTGTTGGTAATTATAAGACCAATTCAAGAGATAGATCAGTGCTTGTTAATATATTACACCTTCTAATATATTTAAACTGTCAGTAAGCTTAGACTCCAATAGATGTATTTATATTTATTTTGTTTTTGTTGTGCAATTTATGCCTATTGCGTTTATTTAATGCTGCATTGGATCTCCAGTAACTATCATTTTGCTCTCCTTTACACTCGTGAAGAATGACAATAAATGATCACTGGTGCAGACTAATTGTTTTAGAAATCGCATAATTAGTTAAATGGAGATGCATTTGGAGGCCTGTGTGCAGTCAAGGTGTTTCAATTGATTGTAGTAAAAATACACCTGTATCTGGAAGGTCCGACTGCTGGTGAGTCAGTATCCTGGCAAAAACTACACTATGAAGACAAAAGAACACTCCAAGCAACTCCACGAAAAGGTTACTGAAAAGCACAAGTCAGGAGATGGATACAAGAAAATTTACAAGTCACTGAATATCCCTTGGAGTACAGTTAAGTCGATCATCAGTAAATGGAAAGAATATGGCACAGCTGTAAATCTGCCTAGAGCAGGCTGTCCTCAAAAACTGAGTGACTGTGCAAGAAGAGGACTACAGAGGGAGGCCACCAAGAGACCTGACAACTCTAGAGAAATTACAAGTTTTACTGGCTAAGTTAGGAGAGACTGTGCATACAACTGTTGCCGGGTGCTTTATGAGAGAGTGGCAAAGAGAAAGCCACTGTTGAAAAAAACTCTCTCAAAATCTTGGCTAGAGTTTGCCAGAAATCATATGGGAGATTCTGAAGTCAGCTGAAAGGTTCTGTGGTCTGATGAAAGCAAAATTGAACTTTTTGGCCATTAGACTAAATGCTGTGTTTGGTATAAGCCAAACACCACACATCATCAAAGACACACCATCCCTATCGTGAAGCATGGTGGTGGCTGCATCGTGCTGTGGGGATGTTTCACTGCAACAGGCCCTGGAAGGCTTGTGAAGGTAGAGGGTAAAATGAATGCAGCAAAATACAGGGAAATCCTGCAGGAAAACCTGATGCAGACTGCAAGAGAACTGCAACTTGGGAGAAGATTTGTTTTCCAACAAGTCAATGACCCCAAGCACAAAGCCAGAGCTACACAGGAATGGCTTAAAAATAACAAAGTTAATGACCTGGAGTGGCCAAGTCAGAGTCCAGACCTCAATTCAACTGAGAATTTGTGGCTGGACTTGAAAAGGGCTGTTCACTCACAATCTCCATGCAATCTGACAGAGCTTGAGCAGTTTTGTAAAGAATGGGGAAAGATTACAGTGTCCAGATGTGCAAAGCTGATACAGACCTATCCACACAGACTCAAGGCTGTAATTGCTGCCAAATGTGTATTTACTAAATAATTATACAATCAAATATGTTGTGTTTAATAACTGTAATAAATTTAGACCAATTTGTAGAAATTTGTTTTCAGTTTGACAAAAAAGGGTATTTTCCGATGATAAACGTCACAACATTGTAAAATAACAAAACATGAAAACTTCTGGGGGGGGGGGGGGAAGGAATATTTTTTATAGGCACTGTACACGCTCGTTAGACCTGCACTCACCATGGCAGCAGAAGTATTAACCTGTCAAAATGCTAACAGAATTTAAACGTAGATGCTCAGCACTCCAGCAAAGGAAGAAATACTTTCTTACTTTCCTAAGTTATTGTGCTTTATATATGTACTACTGCGCTTTACAGCTTGGCCTGGAAACACATTGTCTCATTTGATTGTGTACATGTATACAGTTAAATGACAATAATCTTGGCTTGAATAATAACTTTATAGAGCACTTTTCATATGGACATGTACAGTAGCTCAAAGTGCTTTACAATGAGATTAAAGTGCAAACGTGGAAATAAAAGACAAGAAGATGTTAGTTAAAATCAAGATTAAGTAAATAGGTTTTGAATGCATTTATAAATGTCAGCTGAGTCTGCATCTCTTACAGTTTTAGGTATTGAACTCTACAGTTTAGGAGCGTAGTTCAAGAAAGCCGACTTGTCAATTATCTTTTGAGGAAGATCGTTTAAATTTATGAGACTGGCAGAAGAAGGCCTGACAGCTCAGGCAGGAATATAAAACGAAAATGATTTTATGATATACTCTGGTTCCACACCATAGATTGCTTTGGAAGTCCAGTGAAAAGTGCATTGCACAAATCTAGTCTATTTGATAGAAAGCTGTGAATTGGTTTTTCAGCATCATTGCATGATAGAAATGGACGTAGATTTACTCACTTTACATCAGAAAAGACAGAAATCATAGTGCAGATTCTGGAGCTAGATAATGACTATGCATTACATACTTATCTTCCCTGAGATAAACAAAATGATGGCAGATTATACCAACTGTTACGGATGGAAATTGTTACGGGTAAATAATGTAGTCCACTCCATGACATCATGGACAATCCCACACTAGCAGCAAGAAACAAGTTCTCAGACAATCCCAACATTCTCCAACTTGCTCATTTGCCATATTTAGCCCGTGCTATTTAGAAAATGGATGTAAATATGTATAATATTTTTTGTAGTTTGTTTTGCGATACAGCATGGAACAGGCCCTTCCAACCCTTCAAGCTGCATAACCCAGAAACTGACCAATTTATCCCCAGCCTAATCATGAGACAATTTGCAATGATCAATTAACCTACTACCCAGTGGTCTTTGGAGTGTGGGAGGGAACTGGAGCATCCAGAGGAAACTCCCATCCCCCCTCCCACACACACAGAGGAAGGAATGTACAACTTGCTTACAGAGGACACTGTAACTGAACTCTGAACTTCGCGCCCTGAGCTGTAATAGTGTCGTGCTAACCACTACATTACCGTGTCCAGAGCAAATGGGAAAATGACTCAGCTACAACATACCAGAAGATATTAGTGGATGTGATTAACTTCAAGAATATATTTCATTCCAATTAATACTGAAATTAAAGTGGATTAGGTTGGTGAATAAGATCAGAATTTAAACTTACATTGTCCAAATCCTTCCTGAGTGCGATTTTGCTGGTGACCAGCTCATGTGCGAGGTCATCATTCTCCTGTTCCAACCTCATATTTGCCTCCTGTAGACGCCTGTTCTCACGCTGTGGAAAAGAGGAACCAATCAGTTTCAGTACAGATACAGCTCTCCAAAGTGAACTTTAAACTTTTAACACAGACTGTGTTGTTCCATCAGTGTGTTAACACAAATAATTGTACATTCACTTTAACTTGTCAACATAATAAACAGCCATCTTTTCTGTTTAATTTTCATGTGAAAGAAAAAAATGTATTCCTAAACAAAATTCTGAAAATTTGGCAGATATTCATCACGTTATCAATGAGTCAGGTCTAAGTGAAAAATATTTGAGTGACAAACTACGTTGTGCAGAGGTTAGAGCCACAGAGCACTACAGCACGGAAAAAGGCCCTTTGTCCCATCTTGTCCACTCTAAGCTATTATTCTGCTAAGTTCCATCTAGACCCTAGCCCTGCATACATGCCCATCGATGTACAAATCCAAACTTGTCTTAAATTTTGCAATCAAGCCCTCAATCACCACTTCCCCGGCAGTCTGATCCATGCTCTCACCACCCTCCAAGTGAACAAGTTCCGCCTCAGGTTTTCCTTTAAACATTTCACCCTTAGCACATGACCTCTAGTTATAGTTCCACCCAACCTCAGTAGAACAAATCTACTTGCATTAATTTTGTCTATGCTCCTCATAATTTTGTATACCTCTATCAAAACTCCCCTCATTCTCCTATGCTCCAGGAAATAAAAGTCCTAAGCTATTCAAACTTTTCCAATAACTAAGGTCCTCAAGTCCTGGCAACATCCTTGTAAATTTTGTCTGTGCTCTTTCACTCTAATTGATTTCTTTCCTTTAGGTTGGGATTAATAGCTTCTGGAACACAACTTTTAAAGGTTAATTTATTATTGAAGTACACGACTCTGAAATTCTTCTTCTCTGGTTACCATGAAACCAAGAAAGAAAAGAACAGCAGCACTATCATCAAACCCCCAAGTCCCTCCTCCCTGCACAAAGAAAATGAGGAAAGTCGGGCAAAAAACTGTAAGACTGAAAAAAGGTCTTTAGTCAACATTGACCAGTACAGCGCAGTATCAGGCCTTTTGGCCATAATGTTATGTTGAACCAATTAAATTAGTAATCAAATAGACAACTATACTAATCCCTTCTGCCTGCACAATGTCCATATCCCTCCATTTTCCTCACATTCATGTGTCTATCTAAATGTCTCTTAGGAGTCCCTAATGTATCTGCCTCTACTCCCACCCCAGGGAGGGCATTCCAGACACCCACCACTCTCTGTGTAAAAAAAAATTGCCCCTCACATCTCCTTTGGAATTACCCCCCTTTCACCTTAAATTCATGCCCTCTGGTATTAGATATTTCAACCTTGGGAAAAAGATACTGTCTGTTTACTGTAGTTATGTCTCTCATAATCTTAATCTTATATCTTATCAATTAACTGATTTGCCAAAAAAAATCCAAACTCTGTGTGTGTGTGTGTGTGTGTGAGAGAGAGAGAGAGAGTGTGAGTGAGAGTGAGTATGTGTGTGTGAGAGTGTGTGTCTGAGTGTGAGAGTGAGTGAGTGTGAGAGAGAGTGTGTGAGTGTGAGAGAGAGTGTGTGAGTGTGAGAGAGAGTGTGTGAGTGTGAGAGAGAGTGTGTGAGTGAGAGTAAGTGAGTGTGTGTGTGTGGGGAGGGGGGGCTGGGGGGTTGGAAGGAATAAAGAGCAACAATGCTTTAATCCCTGCCAGTGAAGAATTAATTGTTAAATTCTTCCCATAATTTAGTTACAAAGCTTCAATACTGTTCTTTGTCAATATAAATAAAATAGTTTCAACTTTCTCTCCAAAAATGGTGATAAAGAAATGCTTGCCGCTGACTCTGGAGGGAAGGATCTGGTGTAACTCACATTCAGTGAGTGTCCTTGTAACCAATGAGCCTGTCTGTGACAGGCCCGAGACGTGACTGCCAGCAAGTGGCTTAATGACTGTCAACAACTCAGATCAGTCTGACAAAGTGGTTTCAGTGTCACCAGCTGATATGGGCCTCTCAGGGTCTGAGGCAGCACTCACAACGTGCACTTGCATTAACGTCGACCCAGCTCATAGAGAAATAACTGGCTAACAAACCTAATTTACCTTTTCCTTTAAAAAAATAGCAAGTACACTACACAGTGTGCCACACACACAAAGCTAGTGGAAATCAGCAGGCCTGACAGCATCTATGGAGAGGAATAAAGAGTTACTGTTTCAGGCCAAGACCCTTCATCAGGAATGCCCCCACCTTCTTATTCTGGCAAATACAGTATGTCCTAATGAAGGGTCTTGGCCCGAAACATCAACTGTTTACTCTTTTCCAGAGATGCTGCCTGGCCTGCTGAATTCCTCCAGCATTTTGTGTCTGTTGCTTCTTATTCTGCCTCTTTCCTCCTTCCTTTCCAATGTTGATGAAGAGTCTTGGCCCGAAATGTCCACTCTTTATTCCTCTCCATAGATGCTGCCTGACCTGCTGAGTTCCTCCAGCATGTTGTGTGTGTTGTTCTGGATTTTGGGTGGCAGGGTGGAGATTCATCTGTATCAAAAGGAGGTGTAAGCTGTGACTTCTCTCTGCTAGCCTACAGGTCACCCTTGGGCAAGGTGTAGCACCTACTTAAGCCCCCTCCCCACCCCGGATCAGGGTCATGTGAAACCATGTGAGCAGGTGATGGATGGTAATATAAGCAAATGGTGAATATCACAAGTTCTGGTTAAGTGACTACTGATGCCAGGCCGACAATCACTGAAGGGTATTGATAATGGCTGGGGTTATCCGTCTTGAAAAGGCACTGCACAGAAGGCGGCAATGGCAAACCACATTTGTAGAAAAATTTGCCAAGAACAATTGCGGATAAGACCATGATCGTCCACGTTAAATGACACAGCACATAATGATTTGTAGCATCTGCAGAATTTCTAGTGTTTATCATTTTAAAATGCAAGCTGCACAGCTCAATAAATACCTTATGTGGTAAGGAATAATTTTCCCAGAATTTGTTGTGCTTTCATTAATTGGATGTGAACAAAATGTTCTATGGACGACTTTAATTTGTGCCAGTAATTTGATTTTTATTCAGTACAGAAAGCAAAGGTTAATGATGTGTAAATGCTTCATGAATAACTGCAGATTGTAGAGCTTCACAGAATCAGTGGGATAATATTTTTGAGGAGATTATGGATCAAGGAACTCAGCAGGTCAGGCAGCATCTATGGAGAATAAATTGCAAAGGGTCTCAGCTCAAAATATCAACTGTTTATTCCTCTCCATAGATGCTGCCTAACTTGCTGAGCTCCTCCAGCACTCTGTGTTACTCTAGATTTCCAGCATCTACAGGATCTCTTGTGTTTACACTAGAAGGTACAAGGGGAGAATTCATTTCCCTGCAGTAAACTAATCAGAAGGAAATTTTCAAAAATCAAGAGGCCATTTTAACTGAAGGCTTCATAAGGCATCTAATGACAAAACACTTTGAATGTAAATATCACAGACAAGAGAAAGGTCTTGGCCTGAAACGCTGACTACTCTTTTCTATAGATGCTGCCTGGCCTGCTGAGTTCCTCCAGCATCTTGAGCGTGGAATGTGGATATCTGTTCTCTGGCAAATGATACCACTAATAATTCCTTACCTCAAATCTTTCAACGGGATCCTCCTGTTGCGCCTGTTGCTCCCGCATTACCAAGTACTCCTTTTCATATTTCTTAAGCTTTTTCTGACTGATCTGTTGATATATTCACAAATTAAACACTGCATAAACAAGAGTCTCCATTCATTTCTCCCCATTTATAATTCAGCACTATAGCAAAACACAGCTAAAGAACGAAAGCATATGCTGCTAGCTGAAGTAATAAGAGATTGATAGAAGTGGGCTTTTCCTATGATTAGTGTTCATAATTTACACTCGATAGCCACACTATTGAGTACACCTGCTCGCTAATGCAATATATGATCAGCCAATCATGTGACAGCAACTCAGTGCATCAAAGCATGCAGACGTGGTCCAGAGGTTCAGTTGTTGCTCAGACCAAACAGAATGGGGGAAAAATGTGATCTTAGTGACTTTAACAGGGGACTAATCGTTGGTGCCAGACGGGGTGGTTTGAGTATCTCAGAAACTGCTCACCTCCTGCAAATTTCACACACAACAGTCTCTAAAATTTACAGAGAATGGCTCAAAAATAAAAAAAAATCAGTGAGCAGCAGAGCTGTGGGCAAAAACGCCTTGCTGATGAGAGAGGTCAGAGGAAAGTGGCCAGGCCCACTCAAGCTGACAGGAAGGTGACAGTAACTCAGATAACCACACATCACAACAACGGTGTGGAGAAAAGCATTTCTGAATACACAACACATCGAACCTTGACGTGGATGGCTACAGCAGCAGAAGACCACGAACATCACTCAGTAACCACTTTATTAGGTATAGCACGCACATTATAAAAAGTCAAGCTGAGTGTATGTGTTAAAATGATTCCACCAACTTTAAAATCACCTTCTCTTTCACGTACAAATGTGACATTTTATGCTTCCTGTTGAACTGACTAAAAGTGCTGCACTGAAGTTTGCTTGCTTCACATGTTTTGCTTCAATCAGCACTGTCTAGAGAGATAAAGATCCCTCAAATCTATAGACATAACCCACTTTATCAACTTTCAAAACACGGGCTGCGTAGGAGAAGGCATGGGTGGGAGGAGGCACAGTAGTATAGTGGTTAGCATACGCTATTACAATGGCAGCGACCCAGGTTCAGTTCTTGTTGTTTGTAAGGAGTTTATACCTTCTCTCTGTGCCGGAGTTTTCTCTGAGTGCTCCGGTTTCCTCCCCCATTCCACCGATGCTCAGGTGAGTAGTTTAATTGGTCACATGGATGCTATCGGACGCTGCAGGCTCATTGGGCCAGAAGCACTTGTTACCATGCTGTATCTCTAAATAAGTTAATAAATCGAGTTGGGAATGAGACCAGGCAGGTGACACAAGTTTGTGGAGGGAAGCACTTTGCATCTACTGATCATTATGCCATTAATTTTAAGGTAACTATGGAAAAGAAAATCCTGGTCCTCTAGTTGAGATTCTGAATTGGAAAAAGGCCATATTTGATGGCATCAGAAAGGATCTGGCAAGTGTGGATTGGGTCAGGCTGTTTTCTAGCAAATGTTTATTTGGTAAGTGGGAGGCGTTCAAAAGTGAAATTTTGAGAGCACAGAGTTTGTATTTGCCTGTCGGAGTAAAAAGCAAGGATAAAAGGTTTAGGGAACTTTGATTTCCAAGAGATATTGAGGTTCTGGTTAAGGAAAAGGAGATGCATAGCAGGTATAGACAAGTAGGAACAAATGAGGTGCTTGAATATAAGAAATGCAAGAGAACACTCACGGAGGAAATCAGGAGGGCTAAAAGAAGAAATGAGGTTGTTCTAGCAGACAAGTTGAAGGAGAATCATAAGGGCTTCTGCAGATACGTTAAGAGCAAAAGGATAGCAAGGAACAAGATTGGTCCTCTGGAAGATCAGAATGGTAATCTATGTGCAGAGCCAAAAAAGGTGGCAGAGACCTTAATGGAGTTTTTTTAATCTGTATTTACTCGGCAGATGGACACAGTCTATAGATGTGAGGACATGGGGAAGCCTGGTCACGGAGCCTATGCAGTTGTTGGAGGAGGAGGTCTTTGCTGTGCTGAGGTAAATTAGGGTGAATAAATCCCCAGGGCCTGACAAGTTGCTCCTTCAGACCCTGGTGGGAGGCTAGTGCAGAAATTGCAGGGGCCCTAGAAGAGATATTTAAAACATCCTTAGCCATGGTGAGGTGCTGGAATGTTGTTCCACTGTTTAAAACAGGCTCTAAGAATAAGGCAGGAAGTTACAGCCAGGTGAGCCTGACGTCAGGAGTGGGGAAGTTATTGGAAGGTATTCTCAGGGAACTGGATACACAAGTATTTCGATAGACAGGGAGTGATTATAAATAGTCAACATGGCTTTGTGCATGGTAAATCATGTCTAAAATCCTATATGTTTTTTTGAGGAAGTTCCCAGGAAAGGTATAGCTGTGGATGCTGTCTACATGGACTTTAACTAAGGCATTTCTCAAGGTTTTACATGGGAGGTTGATCAAGAAGTTTCAGTTGCTTGGCATTCAGCATGAGGTAGTAAATTGGATTAGACATTGGCTTTGTGGGAGAAGCCAAAGACTGGTAATCGAGGGTTGCTTTACTGACAGGAGGCCTGTGACTTGTGGGGAGCAGCAGGGATTGGTGCTGGGTAGGTTGTTGTCATCTATATCACTGATCTAGCTACAGCACTAGAGGTCAACTTCTTCGAGCTCATCTGCAGAAACTGTTTAATTTCTACATGCAAGGTTTATTTTTCCTTTTCAATGTGATGGGCTCTGTCAGCACCCTTGTCCTGCAGCTGCACTCAAACTACAGTTCTTTATGGTGATGGTTCCCGCTCCCGGGCTCACCAACTGGATGTTTTTCAATATCCCAAGGGCATGGCCTAGAAGATGAGCGTGCCTTCAGGGTTTTGAGGCTTTGCGGCTCTACGGACGAGCCGATTCTAGGCCGGTGCTGCCAACTGAAGCATCGCGGGAGAAAACAGAACAGCGGGTCAGCTGTTGGAGATCTCGGTACTCAGCGAACCACTCTCTCTCACTCTCTCTCCCTTTCTCCCTTTGGTGGGAGAGTTTGCTACCAATTCTCAAGTCAGAAAACCCAAGAAAGCAACGCAGCAGACTTTAACAACATAAATCAGCAAGTTATTTTGTTTTTGTTTGTCACCCCTCACAATGTGGGACATCTCTCTGCCCTTTTATTAGGGAGAGCGAGAGCCTGTGGTGTGTCGAATCGATTGGGTGAACAATTAGATTTTCTGTGCTGCAGATCAGAGTCTCTCTTGGGGGCTTTGCTATTGCTTGCTTGCCGAGTGCTGGGTGCTGATACATATTGCTGAAATAAGTGGGTGAGGGGGAAGGTTGATGCTTTTCTGCTGCTTGTGCGTGGGAGGAGGGAGGAGGAGGGCTTTGGGGTTTTCTAATGTTTTTACTGTTACTTAGTCTATGGGGTACTCTTCTGTTTCCATGGATATCTGTGAAGAGCAAGAACTTCACGTTGTATATTTATACATTCTCTGATTTTTTTTGCAGGGGGATGGGATTCGGGAGGCTGATGATCGTGCTGCCCTTCTTTTCATGGCTACCCGGAGAACTGAAGGATTTCAGAGTTGTATTGTTTGATAATAAATGAACCTTTGAACGTTTGATATTAAATGGAACTGTTGAACTATTGGATGAAAATGTGGTAAAGTGGATCAGCAAACTTGCAGATGACATCAAGGCTGGGGGTGTGGTGGGCAGTGAGGAAGACTATTAAAGCTTGCAGCGGGATCTGGACCAGCCGGAAAAATGGCAGATGGCATTTAATGCAGTTACGTGTGAAGTGTTACACTTTGGGAGGACCAGCTGGGGGGTGGGGGGGTGGGTAGGCTTACAAGGTGAGGGCGCGACTGAATACAGCACATCAGAGGAATCTGGGAATACAAGTCTCTAATTCCTTGAAAGTGACATCACAGGTAGATAGGGTCGTAAAGAGAGCTTCTGGCACATTGGCTTTCATAAATCAATGTACTGAGTGAAGGTGTTGGGATGTCATGTTGCAATTATATAAGATGTTGGTGAGAGCTAATGTGGAGTATTTTATGCAGCTTTCATCATCTACCTCGAGGAAAGATGTTGATAAGATTGAAAGAGCGCAGAGAAAATTTACAAGGATGTTGCTGGGACATGAGGACCTGAGTTATAGGGAAAGGCTGAATAGATTACGACTTTATTCCCTAGAACATAAAAGACTGAGGGGACATTTGATAGAAGTATACAAAATCATGAGGAATAAAGTTAGGATAAACGCAAGTAGGCTTTTTTCTACTGATGCTGGGTGAGACTGGAACCAGAGGTAATAGGTAAAGGGTGAAAGGTGAAATGATTTAAGGAACACAAGGGGGAACTTCTTCTCTCAGCGAGGGTGGTGAGAGTGTGGAATGAAATGCCCATGTAAGTGGTGGATGTGAGGTCGATTTCAACATTTAGAAACTTGGATAGGTACATGGATGGGAGGTGTACAGAGGGCTGTGGTGCAGGTGCACGTCGATGGGAACAGGTAGATTAATGATTTGGCACAGACTATACGGGCCAAAGAGCCTGTTTTATGCTATAGTGCTCTATGAACCTACAGACTGTTGAACAAAGTAATATAGCTTGGCTGGTGGTTCACCAAAAGCAGAGGGTTGGGAGTCAAGTCATACAGAACAGATTAATTTCCTAATATGCTTCAGGTTAGTTACTGATCCAGCAACCTCTCACTTGGCAAGGACAGAAGATGGAAAGAGCGAACAAGTCAGTTGAGGGTTATCATCAAGAAAACCACTAAAGACATGTGGACATATGACAATAGGCTGGCTTTCTGCACTTCTTACAGTACAGTACAGTCCTTTGGCCCACAACGTTATGCTGATAATTTAACCTACTCTAAGATCAATCTAACTCTTCCCCTCCTATGTAACCCTTCATTTTACTATCATCCCTGTATCAAAGAGTCTCTTAAATGTCCCTGATGTATCTGCCTCTATCACTACCCCTGGCAGAGTGTTCCATGCATCCAGCACTCTCTGAGTTAAAAAACTTGACTATCCTGGTAAGGTTGTAAAAGACATGTTTAAACCATTACCCCAAAAACTGGCCTATATTCCTAACTCATGCCTTCAGGACGGTGCAGGTCAAATGGGGTCTGTGTGCACATGCAAAAACAATTATTGATTCTAGTACGATATCAGTATGGAACTTCTCTATAAACCAGGGCAGCATTTGAAAACATTCTAGCTGCAATGCCTTACCAAAAAAAATGGGTTTAAAAACTTTCAGGAAATAATACTTGCAACTAATCTACTGTTTCCAGTAGTGTAAAGGGGTCAGGTATGTTGAAGTGAGGGTCAATTTGCAATCTCTAGTCAATTTAAAATCTGCTGAATACTTACCAGCTCCTTATGTTTCATCCAGCAATGAAATTAAAATTTAAAAGTCAAAGTATCAGTTGATCAGAGTAACACACACAAATAGTGCAGGAACTCAGACTGGACAGCGTCTATTCCCCTCTTCTGCTAAGTCCTTCCAGCATATTGTGTGTGTTACCGCATCTGTGTAGAGTCTTATGTTTATGATTTCCCAGAATAATTCAATGTTCTACCCTGCTGTGCATAACAGAATAGCTTTTCTTCCCCCAAAGATACAGGTTAAGGAAATTCCTCCAAAAATAAAGCATTTGCTTGGTTACCTTCATACTGCAAGCCAGCTCCATCAGCTTTTTAGCATTTTCCTCCGAGCGATACCTTTTAGGAAGCTGTACACGGAAAAATTTTAAGGCCCCTTCAAAGTCTGTTAACAGAAGATCATCCTTTGAAGTCTGTGGTAGAGATTGTAAGAGATTTTTGTGCTAAGTGAACAAGTTTGTGGAATCGATAATCAGCATTCAGTAAAATCTTGGCGTACAGACTACTCTGCTGACTGCCGGGAGAGATTAAGTTTGTGCAAATGTCCAGCTGAGATCGCCAGCTCCATTCTAATCAGATTCTTTCACTACATCAGGCCATCCTCACGTGAGCAGAAAAGCTGAGCACCATTATACAGAAAGAATATAAAACAGCCTTTCCTGGTGCGAAGCTCCACCAGTATACCCAGTGTAGTGTGTAAATCTCAGCAAAAGGGATTTTGGAAGTAATCCAAAAGCACATATCCAAAACCAGACTATGCCCAATTGCAGACATGAGTGAAAACTCATTGTGAAGTAACAAATGTGTATCACCACAAAGTTCTGCTGTTACAATCCTGCTGTTATTCATGGGTATTGATGAGATAATTGAACAGTTTCAGACAGAATACTGTGTGAAGACGTACCAACGTCAATGAAGGACTGCATCTAAAACTTTATCTGTGTCATAGCAGTAAAATGAAAGCAATTCATAAAGATGAAGTGCCAACTTATGGTAGCGATAGTGTGACAAGATTCAAGTTTATTTGTGTTAACAACCAAGAAGTTTGGTGTATGGTTCAACGTACAAGTGATAAATTTGACAATTCTGACTTCATTTAACCCACAGTAAATAAGTACAAAAAGGTGAGACTCCTACCTTCAATAAAGCAAGAGCGACGTTGAAGATCACACTTATTCCCTTTGAAAATAAAAGTTACCAACGTTTAAATAAATTAATAGAATTTTCAAATTTATTTCTCTACATAATACAAAGTACGAAAGTTATTAGCAAATTGTTTGAGGTTTTTAATGGCTAAATAAACTAAGCACAGCAGTTTAATTTTGCGTAATTCCTTTGTCATTTATGAAGAAAATATATTTTTACTTCTGCTGCTGCAAGCTGAGGACTGTCTAATGAACAAGAGTGGATCAGGACAATGGTGCAGTGTCTTAGACCACCACAACAGCTACAGCAACTATTTTGACAAGACGGCCTTAAGTTCAACATCATTTCAATTTGCATCAGGCTGCAATTCACTTTGTTCACAGATTGGCATATTTAATATTATAGACAACAATGCTTTGTAAATCCCCACAGATGTAAGCCAAGGCATCCAATAGACAGCATGTTCAAATGTTAATGCGTCTCTAGCTTGTTAAAATGCTGTCCCTGAATTCTCAGCCCCTAAGCTTTTTGTGAACAGAACTTTGCTGAATTCTACACAGGACATCATTAACATAATTTAACACAACATTCTTAGTTGCTATTTTTGGTCACTTTACCATTGGAGAGAAAAAGAAATGGCTGATGAATAGCAAGAGATTAACATTTTTCTTTTAACAATTTGTGTTTTCAAAGCAGATGCAAAATCTCCTTCAATCTCTGGTTTAACCATCAAATGACCTACTCCTTAAAGACACATTTACATATTACATAATGTTGTTAAGAAGGCATATGCCATGCTTGCCTTTTTTGTCGAGACTTTTGAGTTCAAAAGTCAGGAAGTTAAGTTGCAACTTTAGAAAAGCCTGGTTAGGCCACATCTGGAGTATTACACACAGTTCTGGTCATCCATTATAGGTTTGCCATCCCTGTAACATGTACATGTATACCATCCATAGAGAGTAATTTATTATAATGATGCTTTGAGGTAGTACATGGGAACACCAGAACAGAATGTAGAGTGTGGTTTACAGTACAGAGAAAGTGCAGTGCAAATGCCCAACTCAGTGCTGTTACACAGCTCCTTTTAAAATTCCATTTTATTTGTCATGTCTACATTGAAGACTACAGAGAAACCTGTCATTTGCATTAACAGCCAACATACCTGAGGGTACGCTGGCGGCAGGCTGCAAGTGTTGCTACATATTCCAGCACCAACATAGCATGCCCACAATGCTCGGCAGAATATCACAGAACACAATAAGCAAGTAAACAACAACAGCAAAACAAGCCACAATCCTCCCTCCCACCCACACACAGAGTCCTCTAACCCCAAGACAGGTCTGCTGACACTGGACTTCAACCTCCCCTGTGGACACACAGGGATTTACAGATTTTGCTCTGGTCCACAGGCCTCAAGTTCTAGACTTCTAATTCCACCCTTGGGATTGATCACGGGACATACTGATTACTGAAGCCTAGGTAGACCTCAAACTCTGGTCTCACTAGATTGAAAACCGGGGGTGGGGGGATCATCGCAATTTGTTTCTCCTGTTTGTTTCTCCTGGAGTGGAATTCCAACTCCACTGACCTAGGGAGACCTTCATCCATTCTCTGCCAATTCGACATCCAACATCTTGGACCTGGACTCCAGCCTGGCCTCTAACTCATCCACATCACTGTCCTTAAACCCTACCCTGATCCCTAACTCCCGTTTGTCTCTACAACCGTCCTTAAAAATAAAAAAAAATTTAAAACAACTAAAACAAAAAAAACTTGATGCCAGCTTCACTCCATTGTTTCAGCATTGGGGTACAACCAATACATCTCCAAGCTTTGAAATGTTTCCACACCTCTCACAACTGACTGGCCTCATCTCAAACAATAATGATGCAGCCTATAGAGAAGAATTCATCACCCTGACACAGTGGTGTCAAGAAAACAACCTCTCTCTCTCAATGTTGCAAAAACAAAGGAGCTGGTTGTGGACTACAGGAGGAATAGAAAGAGGCTCATCCCTATTGACATCAATGAGAGGGGATCGCTTTAAGTTCCTCGGTATACACATCACTGATTACTTCACTTGGTCTGTACATACCAGCTGTGTGGTGAAAAAGGCACAACAGTCACCTCAGCCGGTTGAAGTTCAGCACGAGTCCCCAAATCCTAAGGACTTTCTACAGGGGCATAATTGAGAGCATCCTGACTGGCTGCATCACTGCCTGGTATGGGAACTGTATTTTCCTCAATCACAGGACTCTGCAGAGAGTGGTACGGACAGCCCAGCACATCTGTAGATGTGAACTTCACACTTTTCAGGACATTTACAGTGACAGGTGCATAAAAAGGGCCCAAAGGATCACTGAGAACCTGAATCACCCCAACCACAAACTGTTCCAGTTGCTACCAACATGGAAATGGTACTGCAACATTAAAAACCAGAACCAACCGGTCTGGGACAGCTTTTTCCATCAGGCCATCAGACTGATTAATTCACACTGACACAACTGCATTTCTAAGCTATACTCTCTTTGTTCTGTTGCACATACTACTTATTACAAATTACTATAATTTGCACATTCAGATGGTGACATAACAGAGATTTTTACTCCTCGTGTATGTGAAGGCTATAAGAAATAAAGCCAATTGAATTCAAACAGTGCTTCTGACTGGAATATGTACAGGAGTGAGATAGATCAGCTGGTTGAGTGGAGTTGCAACAACCTTGCACTCAATGTCAATAAGACCGAGGAAATGATTGTGGACTTCAGGAAGGGGAAGTCGAGGGAACACACACCAGTCCTCATCAAGGGTTCCACTGTGGAAAGGGTGAGCAGTTTCAAGATCCTGGGTGTCAACATCTCTGAAGATCTATTCTGGGCCCAACATGTTGATGCAATTACAAAGAATGCAAGCTACGGTAGATTTGATATGTCAGCAACAGCTCTAGCAAATTTCTCCAGATGTACCCTGGAGAGCATTCGAACAGGTTATATCACCGTCTGACATGGCTGGCCATTGCAAAGGATCAGAAAAACCTGCAGAGGAATGCAAACTCAGCCAGTTCCATCATGGGCACTGAGGACATCTTTAAAAGACAATGCCTCAGAAAGATGGCATTCATTACCCAGAACCTGCCCTCTTCTGATTGATACTGCCAGGGAGGTGATACAGCACCCAAAGGTTTTAGCAACAGCTTCTTTCCCTCTGCCACAGATTTCCGAATGGACTATGAACCCATATACACTACCTCACTATTTTTTTTCTTTTTTTGCTCTGTTTACACTACATATTTAATTTTATTTTATATCCATTTCTTATTGTAGTTTATAGTTTTTCTTATTATGTATTGCACTGCACTGCTGCAACAAAACAACAAGTTTGACAGTACTTATCGGTGATATTAAACCTGAGTTTGAACATCACTAATTAATACAGATAAGAACAGCAGTAATAAAGCTATCATTTGCATCATTATGGTTTCTGATATCAGGATCACCTCGCATACTGGCAGACACCAGAGTAATATTTTAAACCATATTGGGGAACATTAACAGCAGTATATTCAACAGATTAATATTACACAGTACTTAATTGAAAACAAGGGACTGGATTAATTGGACATTGACCTTTACTGAAATCTCATTCTTAGAATGTGCAAAATCAGGCTTAATTTAAATCTTTTTCTTACATCACCACAAAATTAGAGGAAGTTGTGGTTATTAGAAAACACACTGAACTGGCAAGAGTGCCAGTTTGGGGTGTCACAGTAGCATTGCAGTCAGCACGATGCTGTCTTGGCTGGGACACCGGACTGTAAGAAATTTGTATATCCTTCGCATGAGCATGTGGGTGTTCTGATTTCTTCCACAGTCCAAAGACGTACCAGTTGGTGGGTTATCCGGGTCACTGTAAATTGTCCTGTGAATAGGTGAGGGTGAAATAGGTGGGTTTTGGACATTGCAGCTTACTGGGATGGCAGGGCCTGTCCGCGCTTTATCTCTAAATAAAAAAAATATATATGTTTTTTAAACAATAACTAATTGGACAATTAACTTAACAGTAATTGATCCATTGAACTTGCAGAAGTGAATGGAGAAGCTATCAGATACAAAATAATATGCAACTGTTTCAAATATATTTTAACAATAACAAATGGATAATTAATTTCAACTTTAGAAAAATAACTGAAAGGATAATAACATTTTTGATTGGAATTTATCAAAATTACCAAGAACACACTAGCCCAGGGGTGGGCAAACTTTTTGACTTGTGGGCCACAAAGGGTTCTAAAATTTGACAGGGGGGCCGGACCAGGAGCAGATGGACGGAGTGTTTTGGTAATACACCTCATAAGAGAAAATAAAATATCATGGGATATGTAGAAAACATGTGCTTTAATTTCAATTGAAAATGAACAAATGCATTACAACAAAATATCTGTCTTTGAAGTCCCATGGTATTTAGCTATTTATTGAAATGACTTTTAAAACACTGAAAATTAAATGAATAAAATACAGCTTTTTTAATAGTAACAGTTATTATTTTAAAGCACTGAAAATTCTGTTATCCTTCAAGATATTATCATCATCACTCTCCTCCTGACTGTCTTTATTTCAAAAACGGTAGGAGATGCAGGTCTACTTGTCCTGCTCCTTCTTATTCAATTGTCCCCTGTGCCAAAACTCAACAACGACCAGCACAAGGACAGAACAGTGACAGCGCGCCAGTATGCGGAGCGCGTTATTTGATCTGGAGCGCATTTTTTATTTTGAGAACGTACGTGCACCTGCGCACTACTCATGTCCATCACTTAACAGACATGTAACATGTAAGGCTTATTGAAAAAAATATTTTCAAATGCATTTTTTACATAACACAACGAAGAAACTTATTTTTAATTTCAGTGGGAACAGTGTTGTTGGTCTCCCTTTTTAGCCAGCGCATCAAAGTCTGGATTTAGTTTTGTTGTGGCGATTTGAATGTGGCGCCAGAATTGCGGGGAGAAAACGTTAACAAGGTTTATTAATATAATTTCATCAAGTTCTGTGGGCCGGATTAAAAAGCTTAACGGGCCGCATATGGCCCCCGGGCCGTAGTTTGCCCATGCCTGCACTAGCCTGTTCTTGAAATCAAATCTCAGCTGAAACTCCAATATTTATAGACTGAAGCAAGGTGATTAATTAAACGCTATTTCACGCACACCCTTTGAAGAAAACCACAATATACTGTAATGAGAGGCTTGTGTCCTATTGCTACCGCGATCATTACAAACCATTGTCCTATATGCAGCACCACCATGTGGCTGATACAGGTACTACTAGATTCAGGAGTAAATTGCAGTTCTAAAGAGATTTCTGTACTTGTTACATGAAAATCGAAACATACGGTGAAATGCTTTGTTTGCATCAATGCTGGGGGCAGCCCACAAGTGTTATCACACTGAATCTTTGCATTGTGCCCTTTTGCTGTCCATTCTAAAGAAAACTTTAATTGAATGAGTCATAGAGGAATGCCCAGGAGCTGTTCCCTGACCACAATTTACACACACTTGATTGGTCTCAAGGGTGTATGCACTTTTAACCAACAAGAAGCTTTCTGAATCTAAGTGAAGGCAGTTTCAGATTACATCGGCCTTATCTGTCACATGTACATTGAAACAAAGTGAAGTACCTTGTTTGCTTCAAATCAAATCAACGAGAATTGCGCTGGGGCAGGGGCAGGAGGTGGGGTGCTCCTAGATCAAAAGCCAGTGCTCCCCATGGATGGACACTGACGATGAAGACCAGCGATCCACGTGGTTAAGGACTGAGGTCAGTGGGACTTATGGTTGAGGCTGGTGATGTCCCTGATTGGGAAAATGGTGGGTGGGTGGGGGGATTAGAAGAAAGATTTTGCTGTTGTTATGTCTGTATAAGACTGTACAAAGCATAGAGGGCAGAATTAGGCCATACGGCCCATCAAGTTGGCTCCACCATTCCATCTTCAGTGATTTATTACCCCTCTCAACCCCATTCTCCTGCTTTCCCCCTCACACATTAGATGCCCTTACTAATCAAGAACCCATCAATCCCTGCTTCAATGACTTGTTCTCCACAGCCCACTGTGGCAAAGAATTCCAGATTCACTATCTTCTGGCTATAGAAATCCCTCATCTGGGTTCTAAATGGACGTCTCTCTATTCTGAGGCTGTGCAAGCTGGTCCTAGACTCCCCCACTGTGGAAATCATCCTCTCCCCATCCACTCTATGAAGGCCTTTCAATATTTGATATTTCGCAATAAGATCACCCCCTCAATCTTTTGAACTCCAGTGAGTACACACTGAGCGCTATCAAACACTCCTCCTACCATAACACTTTCATTTACGGGATCATTCTCATAAACCTCCTCTAGACCCTCCACGATGCCAGCACATCTTTACTTAAATAAGGGGACCAAAACTGCTCACAGTATGTTGAATGTTGGCTACATGTTCTGCTGAACATTGTGGGCATGTTATGCTGGTGCCAGAGATGAAGCGAAACTTGTGGGCTGCCCCCAGTACATCCTCAGACTGTGCTGGCTGTTAACACAAGCAACACATTACATTGCTTCGATGTATGTGTGATAAATAAATCTAATCTAATCTCACAACCCCTCAGTAAAGTCGTTGCTAAAACTTAGGCCACAAGGTCAGACTATGCAAATAAGCTTACTTACCCAAATGTTGACCAGAAAGGCTTCTTCAAGAATAACCATTTATTTCCACACCGGAATTATGGCTGATGATAAAATGACAGTACCAAGGGAGCTCACCAATGCCTTTCATTCCTCATGAAGTGAAACAAATTTGTCGACCCTTTCCAATTTTTACCAATGCGCCACAGACAGCATCTTATCTGGATGCATCATGGCTTGGTACGTCAACTGCTCTGCCCGTGACTGCAAGAAACTGCAGAGTTGTGGACAGCTCAGAACATCACAGAAGGCACAAGATGTATACTTCCCAAAGAGGAAGAAGTATTCTAAAGGCAAGAAGACACAACTGTGGCCAACAAGAAGAGTGAAAGCCAACTTAAAAGGAAAGGAGATGGTATAGCAGTAGTAGTCTCTCGAAGTCCGAGGAGGACAGATGTGTTGCGCAGTCAACGTCTGCGGGCACGCATATGACTTCTGAGGCCGAAGTCTGAAGCGCAGATACGGTCGCAGATGGGGCAAGGAGCACCGCCTGTTGGGGCAGGAGCGGACGCCTTCCTGTGTCTTTCTTGACTCGCCTTGAGGCGCTGCATGTGCCAGTTGGTATATAATATAGCAAAAATTAGTAGGAAGTCAGAGGATTGGGAAGCTTTTAAGAACGAACAGAAGGCAACTAAAAAGTCACTAAAAAGGTAAAGATCGATTACGAAAGCAAGCCAGCTAATAATATGAAAGAGGATATCGGACCACTGGAAAACAATGCTGTAGCGGTAATAATGGGGAGGAATGAAATGGTGGATGAACTGAATAAGTACTTTGTGTCAGACACTAGCAGTATGGTGGAAATTCCAGGTGTCAGGGGTCACTAAGTGTGTGAAGTTACCATAACAAGAAAGAAGGTTCTAGGGAAACTGAAAGGTCTGAAGGTAGCTAAGTCACCTGGACCAGATGGTGTACACCCCAGAGTTCTGAAAGAGGTAGCTGAAGAGATAGTGGAGGCATTAGTAATGATTTTTCAAGAATCACTACATTCTGGAATGGTGTAAGAAGACAAGAAAATAGCAAATGTCTCTCTATTCTTCAAGAAGGGAGAGAGGCAGAAGAAAGGAAACTATAGGCCATTGAGTCTGACCTGAGCTGTTGAGAAGATGTTGAGAGTCGATTTAGTCAATGAGGTCTTAGGGTTCTTGGAAACACATGATAAAATAGGCAGTGGTCAGCATTACTTCAAGGGAAAATCTTGCCTGACAAATCTGTTGGAATTCTTTGAAGAAATAACAAATAGGACAAAGGAGAATCAGTTGATCAGTTGATCAGGAGATGGCAGATGGAATACAGTGTCCGGAAGTGTATGGTCATGCACTCTGGTAGAAGAAATGAAAGGGTTGACTATTTTCTTAATGGAGATGAAATACAAAAATTGAGGCACACAGGAACTTGGGAGTCCTTGTGCAAGATTCCTTAAAGATTAATTTGCAGGTCAAGTCTGTGGTGAAAGGCAAATGTGATGTAAGCATTCACTTCAAGAAGATTAGAATATAAAAGCAAGGATGTAATGTTGAGGCTTTGTAAAGTACTGGTGGGGCCTCACGGAGTACTGTGAGCAGTTCTGGGCCCCTTATCTTAGAAGGGATATGCTGAGAGTGGAGAGGGTTCAAAGGAGGTTCACAAGAATGATTCCAAGATTGAATGACCTGTCATATGAAGAGTTTTTGATGGTTCTGGGTCTGGGTCTGTATTCACGAGAATTCAGAAGACTGAAGGGTGACTTCATTGAAACCAACCGAATGGTGAAAGGCACTGATAGAGAGGATATGGAGAGGATGTTTCCTTTGGTGGGAGAATGTAAGACCAGAGGACACAGCCTCAAAAGGGAGGGGCATCCTTTTTAGAACAGAGATGAGGAGAAATTTCTTTAGCCAGAGTGGTGAAACTGTAGAATTCTTTGCTACAGGCAGCTGTGGAGGCCAGGTCTTTATTTATATTTAAAGCAAAGGTTGACAGAATCTTGATTGGCCAGAGTATGAGGGATATAGGGAGAAGGCTGAGGGGAAAACTGGATCAGCCATGATGAAATGGTGGAGCAGACCCAATGGGCCAAATGGCCTAATTCTGCTCCTATAGCTTATGTTTCGGCTGTGTACTCTTTTCCATCGGTGCTGCCTGACCTCCTGAGTTCTCCACCATTTTGTGTGGGCTGCCATGCTCTCTTCTCCTCTCTCCCATTGGGCAGAAGATACAAAAGCCTGAAAGCGGGTATCACCAGGTTCACAGACAGCTTCTTCTTCACTGTTATAAGACTATGCACTAGTACAATTAAATGACGCTGAGATCCATGCTTGGATGCACTGGGACACATCATCAGTGAGATAACCTGCGGTTACTGGGTGTCTCAAGTCTTTCAACATCAGACACTCCCGCCCAGGCGACCCAGCCAGGGTTGATCAGGCCCTGGCTTGTTTCCCAGCAG